>NW_005842571.1:855807-866690 GCF_000455745.1 Alligator sinensis | reverse complement strand
ATTCCTGAATTGTTAATTTATAATATTTATGATATTTTTTTTTTTTAATTTGAGGGTACAGAAAATTGCAGAAAGAGAAGCAAGATGAAGAAGAAGAAAATGTCAAAGAAACAATTGCGTCAAAAACACTCGTATGAAATCATGCAGGAAACTCAGGCAGAAGATTGTGAAGTCCTTAACCAGTCTGTTTCAGATGATCCAGCTTTAGCCACAGAGCAAACTGAGGAGATAAACAAGTGCAAGATTCTGACTGAAGAAAACTGTAAAACCACAGGTTCCCCTGATAGTGATGCTTCAGCCAGTGAACTTAAAGAGAAATGGGAAAAGTACTGGAGTGAGTATGGAGAAGGCCTTTTGTGGCAAAGTTGGCTAGAGAAGCACAAAGAACTAGAGTTGTTAGATGCTACACCTGTAGCTGAGCCTTGGAACTCTCCTGACACAAAGGAAAAGTGGGAGCAGCATTATACAGAACAATACTGGTATTACTGGGAACAGTTTAATTACTGGAGAAGTCAAGGCTGGAGTATTGACAGGTCATGTACTGATGGCACAGAAACTCATGTGGAAATAGATCCACAAGAAGCAGTGGACTTTGTTAGCACAGATGCTGAATGTAGTCAAGTTCTAGACTCGTCTCTTCCCTCTGATCCTCCCTGCAAGCTTAACTGTGAAGAAAACCCTAGTTCATGTAATGAGTCCCATAATGAAATACTTTCTGGGATAAATAAAATAAATCTAAATTCAGAAGTGAAGCAAAGCAAATCAGTAATTTACAATGGCCATCAAAATCTGAATTCAGCTAGCAATGAAAAGCAGTGTCCTTGTGGTTCCAGCCAGAGAGAACCGAGTGATGGAGGAACCAAGAAAAGAAGTGCATCTTCTGAAAATAAAAGTACAAACCAGTCAGGTCAGTATAGATTGATTTTAGTAATATTCCTCTAAATGGATGTATATAACACAAGAGCTGACCTTGACTCTGTCTTCATTACTCAGTTTATGAATGGAGAATGATATTTTGTAGAATAATTGACTACATACCAGTAATTCTTTTTTCTTTTCCCCTTCTTTAATTAACTAGGAGCCTCATATCATTCCTCTTAGATCTTTATACTGAAAGTGTCAGTTCTTAGGGTAAAAGGCATATCTTCGTAACTCTCCTGAATGAACTAGAAAAATGGTGATATAGTGGTGAAATAATAACATTATTTTATTTCTTTGATATAAATGAAAGGAATAAGTGAAAGAATTTTCAGGGTGATTTTTATTGGACCAACTGCATGGTTGGGATTAAGTTAGACAAGTTTTGAATGTGTGGCATTCTTCATTAGGCCTCAGGGAAGAAGCAGGCATTTACAGATGTTTTCTTTCTGATCAAAAAAAAGTTATACCTGAAAATCTAATTTTTACAAAAGTAATAACACCTGTCTGCCTTTTAGTTTCTGCCTGATAAGCTGTTTATTAATCATAAACTATTAAGTAGAGCTTGTAGTGTTGTGCAAGCCACAGTTAATGACTAGGATAAGTACCAATTTATTTTTAAATATTGTCAAGGACAATGACGCTATTTATCCCTGTAAATACTGGGAGTGTTTGCTTGCTACCCTCTGTTCTACTTTTTGCAGCTCACCCTTAGTTTATGCACTAGAGTCATGCTGGGGGTAGAAGAGGGCAAGAAATAACACTACTTTTAGAAGGTGTGATTGTCTTGCATTGCTTCAAGTTCTGCAACCTGCATCCCTGCATTGCCAGTGCAGGCTTGCTGTCTGTCATTAAGAGGAGGCAGAGTATTACAATCCTAACTAACTTGCAGATAAAAAGGAAGGGAAAGCAATTTGTACTATATAGAAACTTTTCATTTTCAGGGACAGTTTGGACACACCAAAATTACTGTTGTCCATCATAGTAAAGACCCTATACAACAAAGCAGCAATGCTGAAAATTTGTATTAATATATTTGTGACTCAGAATGAATAGAAGTAAAGCTATATGTGCTTGGTTCTAGAGTATTATTTGTCAGAATAACACTGGAAAAATGAAAGGAAAAATGAAGCATAAAGATCCCAAAACATTTTTGAAAACTAGACAAGAGATTGTTAGATAAGCAAAAACAATGCAGTCTGTATGCATCTTTAGATTCACAGGACTCGCTTAGACCAAATTCTAGTAATGAAGGGCATTTTCACAAGAGTCATGAGAATGAAGATGATGAAGAGGAAGAAGAGCCTCCTGAACATAGACATGCCAAAGTCAAAAGGAGGTAAGTAATACTTTAGATGGGTTTTTTTTTTTTTAAACTTCTGAAACCTGTTTCCATGTTGTCTTTGTATTTGAACATCTCCTAGGAAAATGAGACCCTGAATCTCACTGGGGCTCCTGGGGATTATGTAAATCTGGTTGCTGCCTTTAATGCCCTACTAGGCAGGTTGGAGCTTCTGTCTCGGGTGGAAGTTTCTTCTCTACCTTATTCCATAAAAAATATTACATTGGGGCTGTTAAATTGAATGGAACATACTTGTTTGTGTAAATGCAGTTGACATAAAAATCTGTCTCTCTATTGGCCTGGAATAAAGGATGGGAACGATATTACATAATCTGTTACTTGTTTAGTTGCTGAACCTGGATTGGTAAATAACCTTTTAGGAACTATTTGTCTTGAATTATCTGTGTTTCAATACCAGCAACATGCATAGCACTTTACAAAGCCTGTAATAGGCAGTTCTTCTTAAATTCCTCAAAAGCTGAAAGATTTTGTGAAGCCAGAGCCAGAATTTAACTTGCCCTGCTGGTAATTGAATTAGTTTTGCCAAATTTATAAAGTTTGTTTGCAACAAAGTAATGAAAAATAGGCAAAGACAGTAGTTGGAGAAATGTCTCACATTTCCAATATGTCCGTTTGGATGATATCTTCGTATGTTGAGCTGCTCTGGGAAGTTATTCTAAGAGGGCATGCTGATCATCCCTGTGGCACAGGAATGAGAAGTGCTTGCACTGTTTGGTAGGAAAAGCTAGTTTTCCCAATTCGTGTGAATTGGTCATGTTTATTTTGTGATTGGCATAATTATATATATCGGAATGCCATTGTATATGTAGTCTATGGCTGGGTATATTAAACTATCTTAATTGTTTGGGTTTCTTACTGACACGGTCGTAAAAATGTTTGTAAGAGTGAAGGCTATGAAATCTGCCAGTGCTAATTAGAACTTTTCATTCTTAGGAAAGAAGAGAAAGTGCTTTTCTTTCTGACATTGTCTACGTTTCTTATAGCCATGAATTAGATGCAGATGAAAACCCTGTGGCCGATCCTGAGGAAACATGTTGTCTGCTAGGACTCAAACATGGTACCGGAGAAAAGTACGTCTTACAAACAAATTCATTATTAACAAAAAATTCACATCTTCACAGAAAATTGGCTCCTTTTTACATGTTAGCTGCCTTAGCTGAGGCACTTTAACTAAAGCTCATTAAATAAACTTTAGTTAAAGCGCCCTGTGGCCATTGGTAAACATGCAGTGGCTTAATACACATGACGCTGTGGCTTTTTAATTAGAGCGGCTCTCCAGGGAATGCCTAATTAAAATGCCCCCAACCCTGAGCATGTGTGTAGGCAGCCTTTATTTTCAATTATATGGATTATAACTTTGGCAGTGCATGGTATTGATTTGGTTTCACCTAGTGTAGAGTTGATTGTAAGTTGCTCCAAGAATTCTGTAAGGTATCACTAATGTACATTGAAACACACACATTTGTGTTATTACTGAGTAAGGCTCTGCCATTTACTAGTTGCTCAAATACATACAACCCTGAATATAAGGCACTCCCCACCCCCCACATTAATTAGATTCTATATATGGAAAATGTATAAATTAGTTATCATGTTCTAAGTATCTAATTATTGGAGGTTTGCCTTGTCGCCCCTCCCACTGCTATACCAGGGAAAATAAATCTGGGGGGTCAGCCCTTTGTTGTCTGCCTCCCCCCAAACTTCTTCCCTTTGTTTCCCCCATCTCCTTACTGTCAGACACTGCTCTCCCTGAGCACATGGAAGTGAGGGACAAATATGAAAACACTGACTTTGAAATAAATATACCTGTAGTAATTTATATGTAGTACCTATATATCTAGTTCATCCAGAAATGATGCATTTTACCTTTTTGAAACTGCTGCAAGTTTTAGCACAGGTACTCCATAAACACACTTTTAAGAAGCATGCTTTTAAATCTGCTGGGGCTCAGCCCAATGAACTGTGTGGTAAATCAAGAGCCTTTTGGTTTCGGATTAATACATGCATAGTTTGTGATATATATATATATATATAACTGGGCCTCAGCGGATTCAACAGCATTTCAAGCCATGGCAGCCCCACAGGTCAACACTGCTCAGTGTGTGTGTACTCCAGATACCCCCAACAAAGAATTGGCATGCTAATTACCACCCCCCCCAGCCATAACTAAAACGTGGTGTTCTTGTCATGAGTTCTGGGATCCTTCAAAAATTTATATGTAGATGAGGCACAGGCCCCCTGATCTAGCTCCACCTCAGGGAGGTTGGGGCCACACTAATCATATGCGATAAGCTGAGAGAGGGGGTGACAGGGATTCTGGGTGAACTATTTAGGGAAGTTAAAATGTATTCTCTGTAGTAGCTCACCATGATTTGGAAAAGAATCAGTGCTGAGGAGGACTATGTTGAATTGGCATTAACTTATATCTTATTCACATGGGCTACATTAGCCTGTCCTTGTGGTAGGTCCCCATCAGTGTTTCAAATATTACATGCAAAGGAATGATGAGGAGGAAGATGAGAGTAAAAGGAAGGAGATGTGGTGGAAAGATAAATGGAAATATGTATTCAGTTGAGTAGTACCTGATATGGTGGCGTGAGAGAGGGGAAGGTAGGAATAGTTGTGGGATGAGATAATGTTGTTATTGTGAACTGTTAACAGGCAAGAAGGAGTTAATGTTATGAGGCTTTGTAGGATAATATAATGTTTCACATCTGTAAATATGTGTAAGAGGTTTTGGTTTTTTTTTAATAAAACGTTGGGGGGGGGGGGAAACTTCCCATCAGTATGCTTCCTTGCCCAACATAGGCCATGTGTTTTATAGTCCAGGCTTAGTGTTGGCTGCATGTAATCAACTTCATAGTTGGTTTCCATAACTGAGCGCATGTTTTCCTTTTTTTTGGCAGCAGTTTAATGATAGTTTTTAACTTCCTTACTGGCCGCCCAGCATGTTGAGCAACTCCTGCTGGGGGAGCAGGTGGAAAGCAGCTGGAGCTGGATCTCCACGCTCTGAGCAAAAGCTGCCGGGTTAAAGCTACCCCCTTCCCCCCCGCCACCACTGGGAGTGCCGCAGCAGGACAGGAGTGGGAGGGAGAGGAGCAGTAGCCGCTGGAGGCAAGGGGAAGGTGCACGCTGGCTGGGCTCAGCAGAGCTGTTCTGCTTCCCTCACTCCAGCTGCAGCTCCTGCTTCTCCCACAGCACGCACCTCTGGGTGAGTGGGTGGAAGCTTTAGCCTGGCAGCTTCTGTCCAGTCTCTGCAGGTCTGGCTCCAGCTCTGGCTGTTTTCCACCTACCAGGCATAATGAGCAGCCCCTGCAGGGGGGCAGTGGGGGGTGGAAAGCAGCCAGAGCTCCATGCAGCTCCATGGGCAGAAGCTGTGGGGCTAAAGCTTCTACCCACCCACCCAGAGCTGTCTAGCAGCAGTGGCAACAGCTGAGGACAAGAGAGGCAGAAGAGTCACCAGCTCTAGCCAGTGCACAGCCTGTGGTGCGGCTGCAGCCAGCAAGTGCTGCATAGGACAGGGGTGCGGTGGGGACTGCAAAGCCCCTGTGGCAGGTGGCTGCTGGGCTCCAGGCCTGCCAGTGCCTCCAAGCCAGCCCAAGCAGCACGTTGCTCAGCCAGCTGGGGTCCCCATGTCCAAGAGGGGAGGCGGGAGTTTAATCCCCCTCTGCCCCCTTTCAGCAGTGGGGTACAAGCCTAGCAAGGCTTCTTCCCCCGCCCCCCCTGCATAGCCTGGCTGGGGTCCCTGCAGGCCAGGGCAGGGTTTTAAATCTCTCCACAATCAAACTTAGCAGCCTGCCAGTGCCTGGCCACGCCCCCAGGTCAGCTTTTCTCGGGCCTTGCAGCTGCTGAGCAAGAGAAGGGAGGGTTTGCTCTAGTGCCCCCCAGCTTCTAGCCTGAGCCACTGCAGACATGTGCCTGCATTTCCGGAATTAAAAATGAATGTTTGTTCACTTGCAAATCAGTTCAACCTATGCAGGTTAGACGAACCTGCAGATATTGAATCAATTCAGGCTCGGGTTTTTTGAATGTCTGTCCCTAGCTCTCCGTATGCTGCTGTTAACAAGGATGTCATCTCTCAAGACACAAATCCACAGTCTGAGAACTGAAACTAATTATCACAGAGATGCTTAATGGGATCATCTAGACTGAGCCCTAAGTCCCATTGAGTAGAGTGGTTTTCTTTACTAATCTGTAGAGGAGCCTCTAGGAACCCATAAGATTGGGCCCACAATATAGTCCACAGCCTGCTGTGACCTATTTATAAAACTTTTCTAAAAAGGTGACATGAATAGATTGTCTCAAATAGTATATAATTAGAAGTTGTAATCCCTATTCCATGATCATATCTTTGAGCTTTAACTTATCTTAAATTAAAACTATCTTTATATAGGTTTGTTTCGTTAAAAAAGCATCTTAAAAAAATCTGATTCAAATAAAAAATCTGATTTTATTTTTACTTTTTTAAATTGTTGATTTTTATCCACCCTGCTGCTCATAGATTAATACCAGTTCTGCATCTTGTTGCCTTTCTCCAGAAATTTGCACTATAATTAAATCTTTCCTATATAAAATAAGCCATGTTGAAGTTAAACAATGGCTCACTTAATCAATTTGTTTGAACTGCAGGTATGGGGGAATTGAAGACTTTAACCACAGAAAGGTGCGGTACCTGGAAAAAAATGCAAAACTCAAATCCAGGTTCTTGGACTTGCGCAAACCCGTCAGGAGCAAGAACACGCACATCTTCTTTACACAGGAATCTGAAATGTTGCCTTACCAAAAAAATAAAACGTTGAAGAAGGTATAAATGTTATGTATTTAATTATTAGCATCAATATGTCAAATTAATCTCATTTCCATAGATATATTTGTTCTGGCATTGTTGAACTATAAAAACAAAAACTTTCTGGCCAGAATAGATCGTGTGAACTCATGTGGCTAAGTGTCAGCCTTTCTCTAAAGTAGGGGTGGTCAGTATACGGCCTGTGGGCTGGATTGAGCCTGACAACTGGCTAGAGCCAGCCCACAGCTGCCCATTGGCCCTTCGCATGGGGCTAAGCCCCACCCGCTCCTGCTGGAGCAGCCCGTGCCGCACTTCCACCCACACCTGCCAGTCCAGGCCCCACCCAGCTCACACAGCTTCTGACGGGGCTGTTCCCAGTACTGCTCTACTTCTCTTGCCTCCAGCATGAGTCAACCAACCTGTTGTCCACCTGTTCAGAGTGGTGCGCCAGGGGTGGGAGGAGGAGACACTGCTGGAGGTGAGGGGAGTAAAGCAACACATGGCCAGCTGCAGCCGCATTGGGAACGAGTCAGGGCCTGGGCCAGTGGAGCTGTTCTGCTCCCCTCGCCTCCAGCTGTGGCCCCTCTCTTGCCCCTGTGGGGCTGTTCTGCTCCAAGCTGGGGGGAGCTTCAGTCCCTAGCATGCAGGGCTTCGGCTTCAGCTCCCAACTGCCTTCCATCCACTCCACTCACCCAGCATGATTAGCAGCCACTTGTGGGTGGGCAGAGCAGGTGGAAGGCGACTGGGAGCTAGAGCCGGAGCCCCATGCATTGGGGCAGGAGCCATCTGGCTGAAGCTTCCCCCTCGCCTGAGCAACGCAGCAGGGACAGGAGGAGGAGCCACAGCTGGAAGTGAGCGGAGCAGAACACCCCTGCCGACCTGGGCCCTAACAAGCATGCACAGCTTCCAACAGGGCTGTTCCCAGTGTGGCTGCAGCCAGCTGGGTATTACTCTGCTCCCTTCACCTCCAGCAGTGGCTCCTCCCACTCCCACCCTTGCTGTGCCACTCTGGGTGGGCAGGCTGGGGGGGGGGAAGTTTCAGCTGGACAGCTCCTGCTAGAGGCAAGGGAGAGGGGAACAGCACCCAGCTGGCTGCAGCTGCACCAGGAACTGCCCTGCCAGCAGCTATGTGCAATGGAGCTTGCTCGGTCCGCAGCTGCTCCTATGGCTTGGCCCCACACAGAGCACTGTGAGGGCAGCCATGGGCCAAGTGGGCCTCATCCTCCCTCCCCTCCCACTCCTTACACACCTCCATAAATCACCACCACCACCACTGCAGGGCTAGGTATGCAGGGAGCAGATCACAGCCATCCCACTCCTGACTACTGCTCCCTCCCCACCCAAAACCCTATAAGTGGTTTTGGTGAGTTGTTGCATTGGGAGGAGGGAAGGGAAGCTGACCTGGCCTGCAATCACTCATCAAAACTCCCTTTGTGGCCCTCAGGCTCAAATAATTGTCAACCCCTGCTCTAAAGCTTAATTAAGAGTACTTCTGTTAAGAAGGTGGTTAAAAACAGTACTACAATCTTCAGCATTTTGTTTCTTTACTTTTTTTATTAAAAACACCTGTTTAACAGCTAATTTCTATAAAAGGCATTACATCTCTATAGGTTCCTCATTTGTTCAGTAGTGTACTTCACTGCCCCATGCAAATCCAGGGGCACACGCCCGACCCATGCCCTCCCAGATGAGCAGCAGGAGCAGTGGCAGGAGCTGCCAGATGAGTGGGCAAGTGCTGGACCAGCAGCTCCTGGATGAGTGGCATGCGGTGGCAGGAGCCGCACCCCCTGGACAAGCCACAGCTTCACCCTGCACCCAGCCCACCCTGGATGGGTAGCAATTGCCTGCCCCAGTCCCACTTCTTCCTCACCACGGGGGGGGGGGGGGGGGGCCCACACCCCTTTTGTCCCCCCTCCCCTTCCACCACAACAAACTTACCAGCTGCACACAGCTCTCTAAGGTGCCTAGCTGGTATTGTAAATCGGATCAGTATCAGCCAATATGCCTCCTTAAAAATTGACTGTTGGTATCGGCCCCAAAAATCTCTATTGGTGCACCCCTAATGGTGTATTGTTTTGATAATTTCAGTGTTTTTCACGTGTATTTATCCTTGAGTTATTTACACATACTATATACTGTGCCTCTGCCCTAACAATGGGGAGAAAAATAACTTGTTTACAAGTGATTTGTTTTTTTTTCTTAGTTGAACCTGTCCTTTTAAAATCTGGTGCCTCACTTTCAGCTAGAGCTGAGAAGTATTTCCAGCTTGCCAGTTGCAAAATAGTGTTTTCTAGCATCAACAGGCTTTGTGGTATTTTGAACCTTAACCCTGTCACTGATTCTGGGCTTGTACATGGTCCATCCTACACCTGAGGTCAGTTTAATTCAGAAGTGAATACTGTTTTGGGGAATTAAGAAAGAAATGTGGTGGTTATTTGAAAATACCTGTAGACTTCCTGAAGCTTTCTAGGGGAGAGCTTTTTCTTGCTGACCTACGCCTAATCCCACAACAGCAGTTATAGTAATATTCGCAGAAGCATGCATGTAACTCTGAAGAATCAGGGAGCTATTGTTGACTTTGGATAGAGTATTTTGCTGTTTTTAACCAAAGTTCCACTTTGAAGATTTTTTTCTTTTCTAAGCATGTGCCTCAGGTACGTTCCAGGAACTTAACATATGATACTAATTTACCTATACTCTTTAGGTGCAGATCAGAAAATGAAGCGCTAATTAAAAAGTACCTATGTATGTGAACAAGTTTTACATAAACAAAAAGAAATATAATGAATTACACAAGTCTGCCTTAAATGTGCTACTTAGGCATGTCTTGTACACGTAGATTGTGTTTCAGATTGTTAAGAAATCTGTGCCGTCGTATTACATATCAAAGAGGTGGTTAACTGCATTAGTCTAAAGGTAGGCTTGAGGGCATGGCAGAGTGGTACATTTAAATACTAGCTGCTTCAGAGAGCCATGCCTCTGACTATGAGCCATGCTTCAGTCAGTGCAGATGTAGTTAGGGATCTTCTGGAAGGGCTAGACATTTTTAAATCTGCAGGTCCAGATGCTCTCCACCCAAGGGTGTTGAGGGAGCTGGCAGGGGTTGTTGCGGAGCCTTTGGCCCGGCTGTATGAGCATTTGTGGTCATCTGGCCAGGTGCTGGGGGATTGGAAACTGGCTAATGTGGTCCCTATTTTTAAGAAGGGGAGGAAGGAGGACCTAAGTAATTATAGGCCTGTAAGCCTCACCTCGGCGCTCGGGAAGCGTTTGGAGAGGATCATCAAGGAGCACATCTGTGGGGGGACCTGCAGGGGAGATCATGCTCGGGGGCAATCAGCATGGGTTCACCAAAGGCAGGTCCTGCCAGACCAACCTGATTGCCTTTTTACGACGAAGTAACTAAATCCATGGATAATGGTGTTGCTGTGGACATAGTCTTTCTAGACTTTAAGAAGGCCTTTGACACTGTCTCTCACCCCATCCTCATCAATAAATTAAGTGACTGTGGCATTGATGCCTACACAGTTGGACGGGTAAAAAATTGGCTGATGGGGCGCACCCAGAATGTAGTGGTGGACGGGTTGTACTCAGCCTGGCGAGATGTGAGCGGTGGGGTCTCCCAGGCTCGGTCCTCGGGCCCGCACTGTTTAACATCTTCATCGGCAACTTGGATGAGGGGTTGGAAAGCACGTTGTCCAAGTTTGCTGATGACACTAAGATGTGGGGCAAGGTGGACACAGTTCAAGGGAGAGAGAGGCTGCAACTAGATTTAGACAGACTACAAAAGTGGGCAGACGAGAATAGGATGGGGTTCAA
>NW_005842571.1:820823-855240 GCF_000455745.1 Alligator sinensis | reverse complement strand
TACATCCCTGCCTGTGGCAGGGGGTCAGGCTAGATGATCTGTTCAGGTCCCCTCCTGACCCTAGCTACTATGAAACTATAAGTAGGTTGCTGTCTACAAACTCATGCCTCTCTGAACCAGTTAGTTTCCTAAGGCAGGGCTGTCCAACTGGTGGCCTGCAGGATGCGACCCATGAGCAGTTAATGTGGCCCTTGGGCTCCCGCTTGCTGCCACTTCTCCCCTCATCACTTCAGGTGCTGCAGGAGCCAGGGGGGCTCCCCCTACCCACAGGATGGTGCAAGGTGGTACACCACAGCCTTCAGTGCCCGGAGACCCCATAGGTGTAGAAGTGAGGGGTGCCATGGTGGGAAGACCCTTTTCTGCGTGAATGGTGCCATGGTGGGGGGACCTGCCTGCCCACTTACATGGTGAGGGAAGACTGTGGTCTCCTGCTGGCATGGCTCCCATGGTGTGCCATCCCCTGTGGTGTGGCCCCAATCCACAGAAGTTGGACAGCCCTGCTTTTGCAGCTTTTTCCAAACAGCATTTATCAAAATAATCCGTGCTCAGTAAGGTTGCACATGCACTCGTGAGGGCTTTGTCTGTGACCAAATTAATAGTCTCAGGGAGATTTTTGGTGGTTTTTGTTACACAATGTAGTATGTATACGTGGCCTTTTGGTAGATCAATGATGGATGCATTGCAGCTTTGTTGTTTGCACCATCCTAAAGTACAAAATCCTAAAGTACAAAAATACAAAAGTACCATCCTAAAGTACAAAAATACAATCTAATTATTTATGGTATTTGACAATTCCAGGTAGAGAAGTTCCTAAAGCAGGCTAGTGAACCTGTGGAGGAGATGACATCCCAGGCATCCTTTCCTCAGGATAAATTGCAGGGATCCTCTACAAGCAGTGACTCAGAAGGACAGGGAAGTATTACCTCACAAAAATATCATCTGAATGCTAAAGAGTGTGACCTGCTATCTTCCAGCATTGTTAGTTGTGAACCTGAGGCAAACAGTCTTGAAGAGGAAAGGGAAGAAGCATCAGCAAATATCTCTAATTCTCAGAGCTTGGGAAAACAGGAATGCAATTCTGGAAGACAAATCATTGCTCTGGATATTCCAGACTATCTTCGGGTAGAAACAGAAGAGTTGAACCAAGGTGCATACAGTTCTTAATTGCTGGAAACAAGCTGATGATACACTGCCTTGTAAAGTTTGTTTGCTATTTTGTAGTTATTTAATACAGCTTAATATTTATGTGATCTTCAGTCAGACTCCCACAAATAGAGATCTAGTTGCTGCTAATGGAGGTAAAAGTGGCTTTGGCTCATTCTTCATAAATTCTGACCCTTGTTTCTTTGTACTAACTAGCAGTTTGTCTATTTTAGATACTCCCAAGGAACCCCCTCCTTTCAACTGCATTATTTCTGTAGCGAAGGGAGGCTCTAGTAGCAACTGATTCAATTCAAACAAATGTTTGGACTGTCAGAACTTTGGTCCTTGGATATATGTTTTTATCAATGGTTTGAATTTCAAGGAACATAAAATATGTTAAAAGTAAAATTACTTAATATGCTAGGAGGGAAGATCTTATATACATGTCTCATAAATCTCATGTGAAATAGAAAACACATGCATACACACACGTGTGTGTGTGTGTGTGTGAATGCATATAGTAGTTAAGTTTTTTTTTTTTTATTTAATATTTGCTGTACTCTAAAGGGAGATAATTATTGAGGCTTTCCTATGCAACACATTATATAATTCATGGCAGTTTAACTTATTTTAATATAAGATTTGTATTGCAAAGTTTATTCCGTGTAGTTATGAGGGGTGGCTTGAGTCTAAAGAGGTTAGAACTGCTGGCTTGAACATTGAGATTTGAATGTGATGCGAACAACATGAGATACTGAGCTGGGGCTCAACACAGATCTCTGCATTCCAGGCTCATTTTTGGAGAGGGAACAGTGAATTGAAGTAGACCCAGGTAGTCTCCAGAACCACTGTAGTTGCATACACTTAATCACTCGTCTGTGTAATTTTAGGATTCTCCTCTCTAATCTTTTTTAAATTACCTACTTGTGAAGCCCCGGTAATAGCCCCGTGTTGGAAATCAATACTGTTGCCTAGTTGCAGCATTTTTGATTTTGAGCCTACCTTTTGCAGTACCAGCCCTTGAGAACCGAGAATCTCTGTAATGTTACTAATGTTGTGACACATTCTTTTCAGCTCCAACTGAAACAAATACCAAAAAGAAGAAAAATAAGAGAAAGAACAGAATTGCACCACTGTCTTTACCTACTGAGATTGCTGCTGATCCTGATCTGGCAAAATACTGGGCACAGCGCTACAGACTGTTCTCTCGGTTTGATGATGGGATTAAATTAGACAGAGGTATGTCATTAGCTGGAATGTGCACTTTTAACTCTATAATAAGATTATACAAATATACATGCTTGCTTTCTTACTGGCTGGGAAACAACTGATGTAAATAATAGTTTACCTTATAAATTGTTGCTCATGAGAATTAATTCTTATGAATCGGCAACATAAAGATGCAGCCAGCTGACCAGGACATACAGGATGCAGGAATTCCCAGTTGCCACCACAATCCTGATTGTGATGACATGGCTACTGACAGCAGCTGCTTTTTTTTTCACTCAACCCTAGTTACCACTACCATGAATGAGTGAATCGGGTGCAATTCAGCATAGCTCTTACGGCATTTATATGTGTGCGGAGGGGAGAGAGGGTGGCGGGTGCTTTAGAGCAGCTTCAAGAGCCGCTCTAATTAAAGCTCCTGAAGTATCTCATGTATCAGCGTTCCCATGCTGAAAAAATGAGCTTTAGTTAAAACGCCCCTGCTGATATTTTTTTCAGTGCAGGGACGCTAATACACAAGATACTGGAGTCTGCTGGAGCACGGTAATTACCATGTTCCAGCAGATTCAAATAAGTCTTCTCTGACGCGCTGTAATTACAGCATGTTGGAGCAGCCTTGTTGCATGTGTATTGGCGCCCTCTGATTTTAATAGAGTTAAATTGAACTTTGACACCTGAAACCCTGCCCCATTGATGTCAGGCATGATCATTGCAGAAAATTGTGCTGCCTAACAATAGAGTGCACTCTACTGGTCCATGTTTTTTAGAAATTTCATCTCCCAAGAGATGAAATCTAATTGTTGAAAATATAAATACATTTAAAAAGGAAGGAAAAAAAAAGAAGAATGGGGGGGGTTATATTTTGAAATCTGTTGAGTAATACGTGAAGAAGACATTTTAAATGATGTTTCAAATTGTTTAAATCTAGTCAATTGCTAAATTACACTTTGCACAGCTTTACAGTGGTTTCCCACATGAAGAGATCAGACATTTATAGAAAATTAACTGTACTGGGACACTTTTTGTTCCTGTTCTGTTTTTTTCCCCCCAAGCCTTTCATTTTGAGCACTCCTCATGTCAGCATAGGAAATATGGGCTTAAAGCCACTTCATTGCAAAGACCACGTGTTTGTCAAGTCTGTCTAATTATTTTTGTTTCATTTAAATTTAAGGTTCTAGATCTGTTCTGTATCTGCTTGCAACTGACATATAAGTCATTTTCTCTTCATTATGGTCTTTACTGGCCATCATCTGGCATAGCTGCAAAGCGCTCTAGCACAGTTTAATGAAGAACGTGATTCGCTGTAAACATATTGACTTCAGTGAAACCACTTCCAGGCTCAAAGGAATTGTTGTATTGACCCAGAGTTCAGCACCTTGCAGGATCAAATTCATCTTGCCCCAGTAAAATGTATTGATTTGCTGTCTTCAATATTTGAACTTGATTTAGTTCTTTCGAATAACTGAATTTGGAAACAAGTGACAAAAAGAAATGCTTTTTCTCCCCCAGAGGGTTGGTTCTCTGTTACACCTGAGAAAATAGCAGCGCATATTGCACATCGAGTCCAACAGTCATTCAGCTGTGACATTATAGTGGATGCATTTTGTGGAGTTGGAGGAAATGCTATTCAGTTTGCCTTGGCATCAAAAAGAGGTAATTAGCTGTTTTGTTTACATGAAGCTTTGCCTTTCCCCTATATGAGAGTTTGATGTTTTCTTCACTGATTAATTTTACCTTGCTTTTGTTCTACTGAAGTAAACATTACTAATATACTTGCTCCAGTGTCAGAATAATGGCAGGCAATATCTCTACATTTTTAGAAAGAATACATTATTTTAATTAGTTTCTTTTCGCCAAAGTGTGTTACTTGCTGCAGTAGTCAATTGTTTTTTCACATCTCAATGAAATAGTTAGACTAGGGGTGCTTAACTGGTGGCCTGCGGGCCAGATCTAGCCTGCAGCAAATGGTCATCCGGCCTATGGGACTCTCCACAGGACTGGAAATGTGGTGGCGCTGCTCCCCTGCTGCCAAATCTTCAGACCTGTGGAGAGCCCTTGGCCCTGAACGCTGGATCTGGTGCCCGATCCCAGCACCCAGGGCCACGTGGGGGCAGTGTCAGGCCCTTGGGACCCAATCCCATCATCCACAGGGCAGGAGAGGATGGTGCCAGACCCCAGGGCCTAATCTAGCCCACAAATGGGCCCTGCACCATTCATGTGGCCTGTGGAGCCAAAAGGCTGAGCACTACTGAACTAGAGCAATAGTGCATCAGAGCAGCAGGAGCAAGCTGATGTCCACAGTGTTAAGCTATTCATAAGCATATTGCATATGAAGTAGAAGTACATATGCTGTCAATACTTGCACTACAATACGTATTAAGGCAATGGAGCCAGCTGTGGCAAACTCATGTGAAATTACATTTAGCGTATGTTTGCTTGGTGAAAAGCAGAATTTCAATAAATCAGTTAAAATCAAGTATAGACAGACATTGATATTCTTTTAAATTAAATTTATCACTGAAAATTTACTTGTACAAGTTGCTTTTGTATTCTGCTGCTGAAATTACCCTAAGTAAGGCAAATAATGCTGTATCCTTCACAGAGTTTGTCAGGCTGTGTTCAGTTTTGCAAATACCATATTTACTTCAATCCAAGATCATAGAATCATAGAAAATTAGGGTTGGGAGGAACCTCAGGAGGTTATCTAGTCCAACCCCTGTTCAAAGCAACATTATCCCCAATTATATCATTCCAACCAAAGCTTTGTCTTCCCGGGTCTTAAAAACCTCTAAGGATGGAGATTCCACAACTTCTCTGGGTAATCTGTTTTCGTGCTTTACTACCCTCCTAGCATGAGAGTTTTTCCTGCTATCCAACCTAAACTTCCCTTGCTGCAACTTGAGACCATTGCTCCTTGTTCTGTCATCCACAACCACAGAGAGCACTCTGGCTGGGTCCTGGATCCAGAACCTGGGCTGGAGCTGCTACCAGCACTACCTCTGTAACTGGGCCAGGTTGGGGCTAGAGCAACTGCATGCTTCATGCCCTGGGCTAAAGTAGGGCTGGAGCCGGAGGGTAAGCAGTGCAGGCACAGACTGTGGTGGAGGGGGGAACAAAGGGGCGGAGTCAGCTGGGAGTGGGCAGGTGAATCTGGGGTTACAGGCATGGGGGGCAAATATCAGGGCCCTGGGTGCCTAGGGAGCAGGCACACGTAGTGGCAGACAGTTGGGAGGGCAAGATAGGGAGAGAGAGAGAGAGGGGCTGGGGTCTTGCTGCTTGACTCCCTCCCTCTGCCTGTTCCTCTGCTACTGCTCTCCCTGCTGTGGTGAGGGGTGGCTGTGAATAAGATGACCCTCCAATATACATTGGAAAATTATAACTTACTTATACATTTTCCATATATAGAATCTACTTCGTGGAGGGTCATCTTGGATTCAAGTACATATGGTACTTTTCCGACTAACCTTAGTCACTTCTTTGCCAGTTGTGACAGAGGCTGTGGACAGGTGCTGCATCCAAAGTGCTCCAAATTCCACTCCAATTTGAAGTGTTTCCATGCCATACTCCCATGTAGCCATCCCCCATGCCTCTCTTGCCTCCCTTGGTGGGACACTTAAAAATTGTGTCATTTCATGCAGCAGCTATGCTCTCTAGCCGGGGGAACAATAAGAGGAATTTGGAATCTCTGTTCCTGCAGTCCAGAGAAAAGTTGCCCTTTGAAGAAATCCAGTTTCCTGCACTTAAGCACAAGTTTGAAATAATCTTAGATATTACTATATGACACAATATATTTGTAGAAGTCTCTATTAGGAGTACAAATAACAGGATTATAAATCTGATTTCTACCGAAGAGCTGTGATTGAGAACCTTGATCACAGGAAGATTTTGTTTTGGCAAGCAATATAGATATCTACTTTTTTAAGAAATATGTTCCAACAGGTGTATGTTTTAATGAATGTTAATTGCATTTGTTTCCTTTCACCTTATTTTCAGTGATTGCCATTGATATTGACCCTGTTAAGATCAGCCTTGCCCGCAACAATGCTGAAGTATATGGAGTGGCAGATCGGATAGAGTTCATATGTGGAGACTTCATGATCCTGGTTTCTAATTTAAAAGCAGATGTTGTGTTTCTCAGCCCTCCTTGGGGAGGCCCAGACTATGCCACTGCAGAAATCTTTGACATTAGGACAATGATTTGTCCTGATGGATATCCTTTCAAAGTTACATTATCATAGCCATGACTCAGACATTTATAATATTTACCTTTTTCTTCCAGGATGTCTTGATTTGTTTCACATTCTGTTAGCTTATATAGATGCCTGTTAACTTTATTAGGAATTGCAGATGAACAGCACTGCTGAAAATCAGGATATATCTATGTGAAGTAGAAACCCAGAAACTCAGTTTGTTAGACTCCATGCCACCTAAAGTTATCAGATAATTCTGTTGATCACTTCCAGATTCTTCTTCTTCTCATTAAAAAATATTGTCAAATATACTTGTATTAAAGCTGGATCTTGTTCCTTAGGATTATTTGTATTGTACCCACTATTGCTTTTTTGAAGTCTTAGTCCTGTGCAACATATTGATTAACTACAAACCAATTAATTTTTAAGACTACAGAACATTTGCACAAATGGAAGGTTACAAAACAGCTGTTCTTTTTTTTTTTTTTTATAGGGAATTTGGCCATATGAGTTTAAAGCAGAAGTGTCAGATATATAGTGGGTCAACCAGCCAGTTGCTCACCCCTCTCCACCCCTGCTTCCCCCTTACCTGCTGCAGAAAATCAGTTTTTAGTCGCTCCTGGTGACTAAAATAGCAAGGGGAAGAGTCAGGGAGGGTCAAGTGGCTGGTGGGCATTCATTCCCTGGGTTCAGGAACTATGCTAAAACAGCAGCTCTGGCAACCCATAGGGATTAATGCTCCCACTCTTGTTCATGAAGCTTCTAGCCTACAGGAAGCCTCATGGTTCAGATTCAGCCTGCAAGGCCAAACAAGTTTGATACCCCAGAGTTAGGGATGGATAAACACAGGGGAAAGGTATATGAAAAGGCCTAAGCAACAACTTTATTTTGTACAAATATCTTCAGCAATCCCTTGCAGTCAGGGATGAGTGCCAAATTTATTACTGAAAATAAAAAGGCATTTGTTATGATGACAATAAACCAATTTAGTACTTTGCTTAGATTTGATGTCAGACTGGGAATTGAAATATGCTGTAGCAGCTGGTCAGTTTTGGTAGCTTTCTGACAAATGTACACATGCTAATGCATTAAACATATGATAAAGTTTACCTGTGGGTTAGAAATTCATCCACTTCTCAATCTTGCAGAAACACCATGATATCCTCATTATCTATGTGGATATTCAGTGATTGTGTTACTTTTTTCAAAAGCACAATCTTCACTTATAAACTATATATATCTTATTTTGATTGAAACTGAAAAACCCTTGTTCTTTAAAGTGGAAGACACATATTTTCTGTATTAAGAAACAGAATTTTTACCAGTTTTCTCATTTACAAAAACATCCATCCTTTATTGAGCTCCTTTAAAATATTTTAATATAAATAGCAATAATAAAATAGACTTCCCATAACTCAAGAATATTAGCTACAAAAAACACATGAGCTGGGTTTCAGAGTTATTTGCTTTTCTAACTGATGTTAGGAAAAGTAAATCCTCCGTAGAATATTTCCAGACTGACTGTCTATATCAGTGGTGCTCAACCTTCTGGCCTACAGGCCATATGAGTGGTGCAGGGTCAGGTCATGGACCAGATCCCATGGGTTCAGTTAATCTGTGGGTAGGATCCAACATGAGATTGGCACATGGAGTAATTTCCCCCATGTGACCTTGTGTGCTGGCCCAGCCCTGTATGGACCCATGTTGTCCAGTCCTTGGGGCTCTCCTAGGGTCCAGAAATTTGATGGTGGGGGACCAATGGCAGCGTTAATTGTCATGGTTCTGGAGACTGCGGCACTTAACACTACCACCACTCCCAAACCGCCAAATTTCTGGACTCATAGGGAGCTGAAGGATACAGCTGAATAACGCAACTTGATGGGCCAGAAGTTGACTGCCACTGGTCTGTATTATAACATACCATTATTCTAGGAGACCAAAGACGAATACATGCACTCTTATAGAAATCTCAATCCTCTGCTATTTAGCAGATCACTTACATATTGGTGGCCTGTCATTAGCTGAATAATGAGTTGTATCCCTTTAACAAGTTTTTTTTTTTTTAAGGGAATCTCAGTTGTCTGTTCTGAACAAGATAACAGGTTTCTAGCTAGCAAATGAATGTATCTCTATAGCTAATTAGATAAAACTCCTCAGAAAAGGGGTTAGAAAGGAGCCAGCAAATGAAAAACGTGTTGTTGTTGTTGTCATAGTTTTTAGCTCTGTTGTGTTAAGAAAAAAATGAAATGAAAAATATAGTACTTTTTCATAACTTTTGGAGAAATGTGTGAAATTAATTCCTTCATTTGGCCAGCATCCACTCTTGCATTTCAAAACAATATCCAATTAATAGCAATAGCAGATTAATCAAAAGTATATAATTTTTAATTGCTGGACTGGGGAGACTCTCTGAAAACAAAGCAATATATGTCAGCCTTTTTTCCTTTACTGGTTTCTACATTTGAAATTTTCAGGTTGTCCCAAAAGATCACAAAGAACATTGTGTATTTTCTACCACGTAATGCTGACATTGACCAGGTAAGTTATTGTTTAAAAGGTGGCTTTAAATCATTAAAAAAAACTTTGCTGCTGTAAATTGCACTTTTAATCTAGTTCAAATGAAAATATGTTTATAGTTTAGGACTATACTTGCTAGTACTTTTGCATTGCATCTTACAAGATATCTTGCAACTTTGATAAATAACTCCTATGAGTGTAATGTATTGTTCCCTGCTCTGTGCTGTAGAACAAATGATTGGTTCTTATATCATCTTGTCCAAACCTCTGTATGCTTCTGGTAGAATATTAGATTGATACATCTTGGTATAAATAAAACCAACTTTCTTGCATGTCTTGAGTTATATTGAGTTGTTTAACAGTAAAGGTTCATTCAAGTTGTCAGTTCCTGAAGACAGCTGCAGGCCATCATATATGGAATATCATCTTAAATAGTAGCTCAGATTAATTTACAAAGATATGTTTTGAGTTTAAAATATCTGTGCTGCAAGAAGCAGTTTTTTTATGTGTACAATTGTTTGTTTATATGTGGTCAGCTGACATGAAAAAGTGACTAGGTGAACTAGTGGTATTGAGGATTATAAGTACAGCACTTGTTTTGTCAGTATACATTAATTTTAGGGATTTACACCATTAAAACATATCTTGTATAACGCTGAAACTCACTGTCTTCAAGCCTAATAAAGTGGCTGCAGAGTTTGTCAATTAAGGTCAGTGTGAAATAATCTTCTATGGGTTGAGAATATATTTTTTTTAATAGGCAAAAGTGGTCATACTTCACTTTTCTGCTAAGTTCTGTGCTTTATTTTCTCCTGATTTACCTTGTATATTAATTTGAGCAGTATTTATAGCTTTCTTTTATGACCAGAATGGACCATCATAATATAGCCTGATAGCTTGCATAACATTGACTATAGGATTTCCTGTTTCATATTCCCATTAGCTGTACTTGAACTGAAACATATCTTTGGGTGTATTTTCTAAATCTTAATTTAAAAATGCTCAGTGATGAAGAATCCACTATAAATTTTAGCAGTATTTTCCTAATGTTTAATTACCCTCACCATTAAAAATCATGCCCTGGATTTATCTAGTTTCAGTTTCCAGTCATTGAACTTAAACATTTGTCTGCTGTGCTGAAGAGGCTTCTTACCAAATTTCTATTTCCCATATAGGTACCTTGCATTAGAACAATAAGAGGACTTTGGCCCCTGACAGACATTCATTTGAAGGAGCAATGGGATCTGATCCTTGATCCCAGTAATCTTTCTTCCTACCGTGCCACGCGTACATGGCAGGAAGCATGACTGTGGGATCAGATCCCAGTTGTGCCATATTGCCGGTGCAGGAGGAGCCTGGGATCACAATCGTCAGCTGGCTATGGAGGATCCGCAGGGGCAGTTTAAGCCCCCATGTGGTCCCCAAAGCTGTCCAAAGATTAGCTGATTGTCAGCAGGATTGGAAGCGTCTCTGAGTTCAAGCGTTGTGGCCATTCTGATCTGCTGGCAGAGACTGCCTGAGATTCGAGCCCCTGGGGCAGTCTCTGCCAGTCAACAATCAGCTGATCAGGACTTGCTCAGGGGCTTGAGCCCTGTGGTGGTTCCTGCCATATGTTCAATTTAAAGTGCAATGGAAACTAGCCACAAAATTATCACAGGTTTTTGTAATACCTTTGTGGCTGGTTTCCTGTTTAATTGCATTGACAATCTCCTGAACGTGTGTCTGGTTTATACTTTAAGATGCAATAAACTGATTTAATTGTCTTAAGCGTAATATCTGCCTGAGACATTAGTCACTTAAGGATAAATCTTATTTCACCTTTATATTCCTAAGTATTTATTAGAAACAAAGTACTAGTTTTGTACTAATGCACAATTGGTATTCAGTTTTCACCTGCAGCATAGGTATAAATGCACCTGCTAAAAGTAAAATGGAGGACCCCTTCTGTCTTTAGCACAGTAGTCCAGTGCAGGGCTGGCATAGAATCATGGAAAGTTAGGGTTGAAAGGGACCTCAGGAGATCATCTAATCCATCCCCCTGCTCAAAGCAGGACCATCCCCAACTAGATCATCCCAGCCAAAGCTTTGTCTAGCCAGGTTTTGAAAACCTCCAAGGATGGAGAGTCCACAACCTCTCTGGGTAACCTGGTCCAGTGTTTTACTAGCCTCCTAGCGAGAAAATTCTTCCTAATGTCTAACCTAAACTTCCCTTGCTGCAACTTGAGACCATTGCTCCTTGTTGTGTCATTTGCCACCTCTGAGAACAATTGAGCTCCATCCTCTTTCGAACCCCCCCTTCAGGTTGTTGAAAGCTGCTATTAAACTCCTTTTCAGTCTTCTCTTCTCTAAACTAAGTAAACCTGGTTCTCTCAGTCTTTCCTCATAAGCCATGTCCCCTAGCTCCCTCGCTATTTTTGTTGCCCTCCTCTGGACTCTTTCCAATTTGTCCACATGCTTTCTGTAGTGGGGGACCCAAAACTGAACACAGTACTCCAGATGTGTCCTCACCAGTGCTGAATAGAGGGGAATAATCACTTCCTTTGACCTACTGGCACCATACTTACCAGTGCAGCCCAGTATGCTATTAACCTTCTTGGCAACGAGGGCATACTGTTGGCACATATTCAGCTTACTGTCCACTGTAACCTCCAGGTCCTTTTCTGCAGAGCTGCTGCCTAGCCAGTCAGCCCCCATCCTGTACCAGTGCATGGGATTGTTCTGTCCTAAGTGCAAGAAAGATTTTGCACTTGTCCTTGTTGAACCTCATGAGACTTCTTTTGGCCCAATCCTCCAATTTGTCTAGGTCACTCTAAATTCTAGCCCTACTGTCCAGCATATCTACTACTCCCCCCATCCTAGCAGGGACCTTACCTTTCTTAGAATAAAAAGTATGACATCATGGTAGGAAGACGCTCTCTCTTTTTCCCAAATACAGAATGGAATATCCATTGAATCAGTTGAATCTTTTTGCCTTTTCTGCATTATAAATGAAAGTTCTACAACTCAATTTAGAAATGGCCCACTTCCATTGATAAGATTCCTTTTGCTCCTTATAGTACAGCTCATGTTGACAAATTGTACTTACCTGTTCTGGCTGCAGCTGTTTTTTCCCCTGTTAGTTTACCACAATTCCTATCTTCTGATTAACAGTATTTCTGTGAACATATTCTTTTTCTTTTCTTTTCATAATTACTTTCTCTTCACCTGTATTCCAGGCGGTGATACTGTTTTTAACCAATGTAATTTATTTTGACTGTGGCCTTGTGGTTTTCTAGTAAAATGTTCTTGAATAGTTCCCAGTTTTCACATTTGTTTTTGTTTTGTCTATGCTCTTTTGACTCACTTTTTGCTCTGTGAAATTGGCTCTTCTAAAGCACCATAATACATGCTTTGATCATGCATGATGGGTATAATCAAGTCGCAATTCCTTGTATGTAAATAACAATTAACATTTTAGGTGTGAGATCAGTTCCTTTATCGAGATAAGCTTTCATGTATATTTCTCCCATATTCCTGTCCTAATCCCCGATGGTTATCAAATAGAGATTGGCTTTACTTTTTGCTTTAATTAAATCAAGCTAGAAAAAGGAGAAGGATGATAAGGGGACACATTTGTTTTATGGAGAGCTGATAGCCTTATGAATCCAAAAAGCAACTCACAGCTCCCGAACATGAAGTGCTCAGATACTGTGGTGACAGGAATAGTGTGAGGAGAGAGAACACAGCATTCAACTCTGAACAACTACAGCTTTCTTCACCATATTGACAACTTGCACTACAGGATGCAAGATTTGTTGCAGTGTTTGCGCATCAGCAGACACATAGAGTATGCAGTTTCAGCAAAAAATGCATTAACAGGGACCCAAGTTTCAGCACAATGAGCTCTTTGGCATATATATTTTTTAGGATACAGAATGTGATACGGGTGTGTTAGCTAGGAGAGGCACATAAATTCAGGAGGTTCTAAGAAAAAGCTTAGAATTCCAAATGTAGTAAGATATATGTAGACTAATGAATCAGATAAAACTACTAACAGCTGTATAATTTTAGTCCCATCATTCATGGACTAAATTATAATTCACTCTGATCCTTCTGTTTGCTAGGCTAAACCAACCAAACGTGTCTTTTGTTTTGTTTTTTGTTTGTGCGTTTTCTTTTTGGTTTTGGTTTTTTAAATCTCCTATGTAATTTGTTCTCCATTTTTCACAATCACCCTAGGAGCTGATCCTCTGCAATTTTTTCACTTTGAATTCATCTTTATTAAATAAGAGCAACCAGGGTCCTACACGGTGTTCTCAATGAGGTCTCACTAGTGCTCTGACCAATGGCAATGAATCTTCCCTATCTCTGCTGGTAATACCATCTTGGATCACATTTACCTTTTTCACAGCTGCATCACATTACAGGATGACTATAAACTGCTAATTAACTACTATGTTTAGAACTCCTCCTTCTATCTGGTTTTTAACTAATAAGCCCACAGTTTATGGAAGAAATTCTTGAATCCCCAAGCACATGACTTCAGTTTCTACTATCACATTTCATGCTGTTTCTATTAGTCCAGTCCTCCAGTACTTTTTAATGCTAATCCAATTATCCCTTGTGTTGATGCTGCCTCCAGTTATGTCCTCTGAAAGTACCATTATCAAACCCACTAGCCCAGATTGTTAATGAAATACAGTATTGAACAAAATCACTCCCAATAACAGTGCTTGAGAAACTTCACTAGTACTCCGCCTCCAGCCTGATAATTTCCTACATAGTACTATATCAAATGCTTTATAGAAGTTTAGATAGGTTAGATCCACCACATTTCCTTTTATCTAGAAAATCTGTTATCTTGTAAAAAAACAAAATAAATAAATCAGGTTAGTCTGGTACTTTCTGCCTTTAGTAAACTCGTATTTCATTTTATCTTGTTTTTCCATATAAATCTCTGTCTGCTTAGTTTTTCCTTCAAAATTTGTTCAAAGCTTTGGATTTTGAGGCCAAATCACCGTTTTTCTTCTTCCTAAATATAGTTATTATGTCTGCTATTTTCCTTTCCTGTGGCAAATCTACCTCATAGATTTATTAGAAATTCTAGCTACTAGACTGTATGATTTTATTTTGTGGGATGAAGATTATCCAGTCCCTCCACTTTAAAGCCTTGAAGTCTTTTGAACTATGCATACCATATTGACAACTTCCATTTCTATTCCTCATTCCCTGCCTTTACCCCTCTGTTTGATATACTCATGCTTACTGAAAAGTGAGGTGAGTATTTATTGTTGGGGTGATACTTAACACTGTCTTTAAATTCATTGCATATTATTCTCATTGCATAGTACCCTCTATTTTGTTTCCTTGATCTCTGTTGATGCATCTTGCCCTTTGTTTCTATGTCCTTTAAAAGATCTAACTAGCTAGTTCCGGAGAGGCTGGTTTTGTTTTTTTTTACGCCTTTGACCTACAAAATCTGTAAGATTGCTTCTCATTGAAGTCCCTAACTTCTTTGGTTTAGTTGACTTCAATAACTATTTCCATTATTCTTTTTTTTTTTTTACAGTTTTCTCTTTTGAAATTGAGAACCACAGTTTAAAATAGAATCAATTCCTGATTTGATCATCAGCCATTCCAAGGTTATTTTCAGTGCCTAGCTTTTCTGTGATATCCTCCTTACTTGCCAAGCTAAGTCTAAAATAGTAGAACATCATGTTGGTTTAGTGACTACTTGGCGAAGGTAAGATGGCTTCTGGAATTGTCTTACCGTAACAGGAATCTTGCAACATTTTGCCCTGATGTGAAGGATAGTCAGTAGCTTTTCCTTTTCCTTGTTCCCATCAAGATCCTTTTCTAATGCAGGTGCATATCTTGTACTACTGCTCCTGAGAGCCAAGCACAATCTTCTGCTCTCTACAGCTGCTTTGATAAACAGACATCTTAATTCTTCTTAAGGAGTCTGAAGTCACAAAGGCCCGTTTCAATTTTTGGTATAAATATCAAGTCGTCTCCTTTCTGTTCCTGCTTCTGTCTGCAAATTATTCTGTTATCTGTTACTCAGTCTCACGCATCATCTTTGTTCCTCCTCATGCTTCAGTTCCCTGTCTATCTCGGTTGCCTCTTCCTAGAACCCAGCTGTCCTTCATGTTACTGTTGTAACTGCAAAAGAACATGTGAAGTCATCTTTTCTCTGCTTTGTTCATTGCGTTACCCATACAGTAAATGAGGACTGGTGTCCTGTAGAACACACATGATGTGATGAAGTTTTAGAAGTCCTCATGTGCAGTGGCTGAAAACTATTTCTGCTCACAAGCATGAATATTTCTACATGTGTAAAGTGTCTGGCAGAATTTTCTTAGTAACTAAATATTCTTTTATAAAAAATATCACTGCTGGCTTTGCTAATAAAATTAAAGGGTTTGGTAAGTATTAAAGCATTTGGCTTTTTTCTGAGAAATGAAGCCTATATCTCTAATAATATGTTTTTATCTTCATTTTACAAATTTTTACTTTTTTCAGAATATTTCGTAGGAGGAGTATGTTTTTTGAGGGGAAGAAGGATAGAGAGTATGCGCACATTTTATTTCCCTTCACTCACTATTCCTAAGTAGTAATACTTTGTGTATGGTATTAGAAAGTATAATGATATTTAGCAGGTGGCAAAAAAGCAATGTAAGGGTGCTCTGAACCCAAAGAAATTTAAATTAGAGTCTGATAGGATCATGGCAGTGGTGTCAAATCTGGTATTTTGTCTGCAGCAAGATGTTTCCTTTTAATTGCATAATATTGTGGCTCATGGTAGAAGAATTACAAGATTTGATTACCTCTGTTTTAGCATGAGCAACTAAAAAGCATTGTTGTTGGGCTTACCACTACCAATTTCCTATTTCTGCCACTTCTGTTAGTAATTTTATTATGGGATGCATTATGCATTAAATTAGTTTGTGTTTAGTTCTTGTTTGAACATTTGTTTTATGTTGCAGCTGCTGTTAGGACTTACTCTCTCCTTCAGTGATCTGTAACAAAAAATGTTGCTGCCCCCCAAAAAGAGGGCAAAATAAATATACCTCCTTGCCTTCTTTAGGAATAGATTATTTATGCTATCCCTGTAGAAATGGAGAAGGCTTCATACGTGTGTACAGTTATCAACGCTTATTGAGTTTTCTTCATGTGCTGCCAAAGTAGTAACAGTTTTGCTGCTGCATGAGGTGGCAGGCAGATGCTTGCCAGAAATACTAAACAAGTTCAAAGGGAATGTTCACACATGATTACTCCTTACCTAGTGGTTCATTCTTCAAACTGGCTCTGCTTCACTGATGGCACCTGCCATATCTTACCTGTGTGTGTGATTGTAAACACAAAACTTCAGAGGCCTGAAACAGATGAATTAATGAAATAACAGGGCAAATGGTTTTGAAGGAAAAAATTAGACAGAACAATTAATGGGAAAATTCACACTTCATTTAAACAATATTTAATGAATGGGTTGTCTGACTTTGCAAAGAAAATTCTAGGAAACCAAAATTGATTCAAGCAAGCTTTGGCTCAGGCAATTTTTAAGGTTTGCATTTTACCCATGGGGAGTTGCCTCCACTGAAAGTGTGTGTGTGTACACTCTGATTTTGTATATCACTTATGCACATGTCTATGTTACAGGCTCTGGTTCAACTTAGAAAATTAAAAACAAAACAAATCCTTTGCTTCGTGTACAAACCAGATGCATTGGTTAAATTAAAACTGACTTCAAACTGATCTCTGTCTGAACACATTTGTGCTGGTTGAAAGCTGGGTATGTCAATGTAGCTCACAACTCTAAATGTTTTGATGCAAGCCATACCATGTAAATAGAATTAAATGTCCAGCAGAGTTTGCACCATTATATCTACAGTTTTCTCTCGCTTCATGTGGGTTCTGTTTGTGCGAATTCACTCTTATGCAATGACCCTTTTTAAACCAAAAAATCATTTTATGCAAGGGAAATTCACTTATGCGATCAGTGTGGTAGAAGCCCTCAATCAGCTGCTCCGTGCATTGCATTGTAGGAGTGATGCACACCAAAATATAGTCTTCTGTGTGGATTTGTGCTCCTTGCTAATTGTCTGCAACACATATTTCTGTAGTTGGCATCCCTATTATGGCTTCTAAGTGTCCCACTAGCTTATCTCCTACCCCTCTCCCTGGTCCATCAATGAAGCCTTCACCACCCTCTTTTCACACCAACTAAACATTCACCACCACTCCGTGCTTGCGTGTACTGTCTGCTGTTGGTGAGTACCAAAATTGTCTTGTAAAAGTGATAGAAATGGGTCTGGGGGGGGGTCAGTATAGTTGAGGTCTTGGAATGTATCACTGTTTGTTACATTGTAAAGTGTGTTCCGTTTATGCAAATTTGAGTTATGCACCGTTTTCCAGGAATGCATGTAAAGCATAAACCGAGGGAAACCTGTACGTTGATTTAAATCCTGTCTTAGTGGTACAGCTTTGACCATGGCTACACTAGTAAAAGAAGTGTTTCTTTTTACAGCTAGAAAGCTAATACAATGTAGCTGTCCAGCTGCAAAATCCAAGTAGAAGCAAAACAAGTGGCAGTTTTAACTTGTTCATGCATGACCTAGAATAGCGGTTTTCAACCAATTGCACTGTTCGAGATATCTTTTGATTCATCTATTTGAAGTGCAAACAAATGATCTTTTCAGTTGGGCAATGAGTTGAAGTCCCACCTACACTAACTTCAAGTCCCACCAATGGGACGTGGTTGAGAAACACTGACCTAAAAGGTGGTCACTAAGGTTCACCGTTACTGATTACATTTGGGTAAAATTGATACTTGTTTGGGCCTCATCCTCTGTTTGTAAAAACCACACTTAGTGTGAAACCCTAGCTTTCTAGTCTAAGGAATGCCATGCTAGTAAACTATTTTGTCTTAAATTTGGTAAACTGAAAAGTATACATTTCTTTCTCTTCAATTCATTCTTCTGCTGGTAGAGGGAGCAAGTGGACCAATTAAAACTTGAAAAGGTGCTAAATGGGTAAAATGCAAACCTTAAAAATTCCCTGAGCCAAAGCTTGCTTGAATCAATTTTGGTTTCCTTTTTCTTTGCAAAGTCAAACAATCCATTCATTAAATATTGTTTAAATGAAGTGTGAATTTTCCCATTAGTCGTTTTTTCTAATTTTTTCCTTCAAAAACATTTGCCCTTTTTTTTTTTTTCATTAATCCGTTTCAGGCCTCTAAAGTTTTGTTTACAATCACACACACAGGAAACTAATTTGTTGCATCTTTTTGTTTGTTTTTTTTGGATTACAGTTTTGTAATTTTTTTTTTTTTTTTTTTTTTTTACAGTGGGGTTTTTTTCTTATATATGTAGCATGTTTAGATAAAATTGAAGAGGAATTGGCCCAATAAGATTGCAGATCTGCTTTTTAACTATTCTAAGGAAGTTTCTTTCTATTCAAAATAATTATGCATCTTAATTTTGGGTCTATTAGGCAATTCTTTCTATCCATAATTAGTATATAGTGCTTAATCTCTTTTCATCAAGGCTTAGAGCAACTATAACAATTGCTTGAGTAATTCTACTTCCAGCAACTTTAAAAAGTAATGGTAACAAATTTAATAGAGCTTGAAAATTTTTAATTGGCTGTCAGTTATACTTATAACTACTACGTACAAGAATTGACCTAGAGATATTCTCCTTTAGAGAGTAGTTTCAAAAAAGACTATTAGAGAGCCCATATTCAAAAGGGCTTCTCTGCTTGTCTACGGTATTTGGAAATTTTTGGGTTTTTTTAGTTTTCAGAATTCAAAATCTGTAAATATTAAGATGGTTGAAGAACCTTACCACTTTTATAAATGAACAAGTCAGAAAATTACATTTTCAAGTTAATAAATTATATTAATAATGGATATACCAAATATATCAAATTAATAATGGATATACATGTATTTGCAAAGGCTTTTGTGAAAATTCTTTTCCTTTCTTTCTCTTCAATTGATCATAACAGCAGCATGGTAGGGGCAATGGCCTCAAACTGCATCAGAGGAAATTTAGGTTGGAGATTAGAAAGAACTTTCTTTCTCACTATGAAGGTGATTAAACATTGTAGCAGGCTACCTATAGAGGTTATAATGGAGCTGTGTCTCAGACAGGCATAATGATTGCCCACTTTGCTAAGGGAAATCTCCTTTCCATCCCAGAAGTTAATTGACAGATGGAACATTTGTCCATTTAGAACCTAGATGTCCTTCCAAGGTAAGTCCATGAGGTCAGCCTCTGGTCCTGGAGCACCAGGTTCTAAGGGCTGCAGAACCTCAGAGAGGTGTCAGTTCCCTATCAAGGCCACACAGCACCACATGACAGAATCCACCTTGAATGTATGCAGGCAGAACTACGGATAGTTTGTTCTCCTATGACATCTGTTTGGCCTGGTGGAAGGACAGCCAATGAATACTTGAGGGTGACAGTTTTCCCTTTCTAGCTACTGGTGACTGTTTTGATGAATGATTCTCTGCACAGGAGAGGAGTGCATATCAATGACCAATGAGTTTATATCAAGTGTACGGTCTCTGGTCTTCCAAGAAGGTGAATCTGTACATCAGTGTCCTGGAGCTCATCTAATTATATAGAGTCTGTAAGGTGTTAGTGCATCATGTCCAGCACATGATAAACAGTACAGCTGCAACATTCTTTATCAACAAACAACGAGGTGCAAAATTTTCTGTCTCTATACAGGATGGTGGTAAGCAGTGCATCCGTTGGAGCTCAAATTGAAGCTCAACCCTGGCTCATTGTCCAATGCCTTTCTTATCTCATGGTTGGGGAATTCCTGTATGCCTTTTTACTCAGATGTCTAGTTCCACAAGATGAGGAATTCTCTATAATTGATCTTGATGTTCCTGATCTGGCTAAGATTCTTCTGGTTTCAAGGCCACCTTCATATTGGTGAAGGTTCCCAGGTCATTCCCAGACCTATTTACCCAAAAGAAAGGAGGATACTCCACCCAGATCTATACACTTTGCAGCAGGGGTGCTTGATGAGTGTCAGTGGTAGAGCAGCCTTGCTTGTCCCCTGTGAGATGTATCATCAGCCACAGCAGGAGAGACATGACTAGATGGACATAATTTAACAGATTAGGTTCTTGGCTGGATTTCTTGTGATATCACCCTTCCCTTATGAGGCTTCGGTATCAGCTATCCTTACCCTCAAAACCTGAAAAGTGGGGACTACTTACTCCTCAGCTCTTTTAAAGCACACCTGGATGCCATCTCAGATCTGCTTTCTACCCAGAAGTCCCCAAAGTCTCTCAAGGCCCTATCCAAGGTGTTCTCTTGAAAAATCCTATTTGCTAGTGAGATATGTGACACCCTAGCGTCACACCTCTGATAGAGCTGCCATTTGAACCCATGCAGCTTTCTTGGTTGCCATCATCAGTTGTGGTGACAAAGGCAGGTGAGATCCAGGTATCAGACATAACTTGGCTTTGAGTGTAATGCTCTGACTGCACAGATGGTCCAGTGCTAGCAAAGTGATAATAAGATTTAGCATAGTAAACACGGTTGCCTACACTTAAGTATTGAAGTATAGGTTCTCATTTGGTCTTAAGTGGTCCATGAAATGCAGTTATGCTGTGTAGTGACTGATGCCATATGTGAGATGAAATGTTGAAGCTGGTGGAATGAAATATCCTTCATTTAAGGTAGCTGTAAGGAAAGATTTAAACCTCTTTATGAATTGATGATTGTCTTCAAAATATAGACACTTGTCACTGCCCAAAACAAAGACACATGCAAATGTGCTCAAGAGTTTGGATGATGCGAGTAAAGATTCTGCTGGGGAATTGTTTTCAGGAACGATGTGTGCAGAGGATGTGGGAAGAAAGCTGAAGCATATCTGAGACGCACTACAGATGCAGCTTCAACAATCTGCCCTGAGGGAAGCAGAGAGAGAGGTCTTTTAGGTCTGGTGCTAGCTGAGTAGGATTTAGCATCTGTGAGTAAGGAAACAGGCTCCTGATTCCTCGTGTGCTCTGGGAAACAAGACTGTATCTGCTCTTTGTAAATAAATAGGAGTACATCAAAGATTCCTCTATCCATCACCATTGTTGTTTCCAAACTGGAATAACCTATAAGACACTGCACTTTTGGCTATTCTTTCTGGTCAAAAGGGATAACAGTTTTCATTAAAATGTTTGTAGAGATCAGTGTATTCAGCTGTAACTTAGTGGGCTTATGATTTTGTTTGAAAAGCATGAGAAGATAGCTTGTTAATGATGAAAGAAGATGGTCCTCAGAACAAATTTTCAGATGAGACCACCTTTACAACCCATCAAATAGTATTGATCACCATCTTTTCTCTCCTGTTTTGAGGTTGGACAATATATGTTATAGTTAACTTGCATTAATTCTACAAATTGTAAAAGTTAGCTTGTGTTAATTCTACAAATAAAATGTTTTTAATATTATCCAGGCAAAAGGAAAACAAAAAAAAGTGAAAATCTAAATAGCTGCCTGACGGTGACACATTTTTATGTAGATTAAGTGATTTTCTTTTATTTTTATATATTCTCTCTCTCTCTCTGAAACTAAAGTCTTCAGCGTTTCTGAAACCTTATCATTGGGCTGATGATTCATGTTGCCCACAAGAGAACTTTTGGTGTTTAACTTGCTGTTCAGTTCTACGCATTAAGGTTTTTGCACCAGCAATTTATTGGTGATTGAGGGCGAGAGGAAAACTCGGTAAATACTGGTGTGACACAAAATGGTGTAAAAATAATGCATCAAAGAGGGAAGGCCTTCTCCTAAGTGTGAAGAGGTTCTGTTTTAAGTTTTACGCTGTCTTACAATCCATTTTACTACATTTATGGCTTCCATGAACTGAAACTGCTTTTTTGAGGGGGAAAAAATAATTTTCCTGTTGAAGTTGTCACAAAAATATTTATTGAAATTTCCTCTTTTCAGTGGACTATTTTTGTACAGTATGTTACTTTAACGTAACAGAGGAAAAGGAGCAGTATTACTTCCTCTTTTTGGAAACATATTTATAATCACAATTTTACTTGTGATTTAGCTTTTAGCCCCTTTTTAAGAAAAACGTCTCTTTCACGTTTTGTTAAAATATGAAGTTTTACATGCAGTTTGAGGTGAAGAAAATCTAACTAGATTTACTACTAGGGAACTGTTAATTATTGTTTTTCATGAATCAATTATTATAAAGCTGACAGTCAGTAAATACTAACGTGTGGAATAATCCACAGCATCAGAAATTGTCAGGCTGATGTCTTAGTGTCAGCAGCAATTATATAAGTATATTTATGTAGTAAATGTATGCAAGCTGCAGAATGGTGTCTGCTTAAGTCTGTACAAAGTAAACCCCACCTCTGTTTCATTTTATTTATGATGGTTAGATTTTTTTTTTTGTAGGCCTAAAGCAGACAGCACTTCAAACCATGTTATATATGGCAAATGAAGTATGAAACAGGAAGTTCCAACAGTGTAGCTTCTAAAATTTGCTAAATGGTAGGGGCCTCCTGAGACTATTATCCCATACTAAAAGATTAAGCCAGTGGGAATTTTCTCTACAAGTGCTGCTACAGTTTCTTCCAGAAGATGCTCTGTGCAGCAGCAGTTTAGAAAGGGGTGGGATAATAAACTTCATGGCTTCAGAACTTTGGATCCCTTAGTTAGGTGCTAGATTTTCACTAATATTTTCAAGTGCTTTGTATGTACACAGTCATTTTTTGTTCTGAGATCATATTTCTTCATACAGTATGAGGTGTCATAGTGTTGTTTTTCTCCCATGAATTCACAAATAGGAGAATTGATTGATTAATCTCTAGGTAGGGCAATAAAGTAGAACTGGAGAAAAACAGGTTAACATATCCCAAATTGAAGAGCAAGAAAAAATATCAACAGGCTTCAGTCTTATTACTCCACCAGCCAGCGCCTGATAAAGATCAGTAATATTTCTGTGATAAGCAGTGTGTGACCATATAAGATGACATAGTTCCTGTATGGAATTATTTTAGAAATTTAGTTAAGACAAGCTGCAGAATGTGAATAAAAATAAGAAGGAAGGGGAAGTGAAGGCGCAGATAATCGCAATAAGATTATAATAATTATGCACTTAAATGTCCTACTTGTTCACAATGGGGAATGCTCAAGCTGTGGTGTTTTACTTTTACTTTTCCCCTCTTCTTTCCTCTTCCTGTTTAAAATTTTTAATTTTGCTGTTTCTTTATATATTTAATCCTTAGCCATTAAAAATTGCAAAGATTGGAACCTCCTCCTGTTCTCAATGTTAATTATATTTAAGTCAATTAATTGCATCATTCGTAGTGCAACTTTTATCACCATGAACATTTTAACAGTCTTAGATATCTAGTCTAATCTGTTTCCTTATCCTCTAATCTGAAGTGCTTTTTATTTCCTCATCACCAGGCCAGGACCACTTGGAAAGTCTCACGGATCCCAAATTTAACTTCTACACATGTAGAATAGCAAAATGCTTTTACCTTAATGGTCATGAGATGGTGGATATTGAAATCACATTAATTTTGACTATCTTTTATTAACTTCTGTTCCAGCATCATCTTAATAGCCTATCTTGAGATAACCTTGCTAGGCTTTCTACAAGCCTAGAACTTGAGTTTTAAGATTTATAATGTGTTTGAATTCTTATCTGTTTGTAAAACAGCAACTTCTATAATTTCAATAAAAAATGAAGAGTATGTATGTAAACAGGATGCCAGTATAGAACTTTTCTAAATTCTATCTTATGTTCTGCATGACACAGAACAAATGTTATATATCCTTACATTGCATGCATGTGTTCACTTAGATTCTACGACTGTCTTTTTGGTCTAACTATTTTTTAGAAAAGGTTCAGTACTGAAACATAATAAAACCTGATTCTGAGCAACGTAATACTTTTCTGGAATTTCCATTTTGAATGGGCAAGGCAATGTATATAGTACAATGAGATCATCTTATGCTAATTTGTGTATATTTCTAAGGTATCTAGGTATCACAGTCACTATTGAGGTAAAGGACTCTAGATTGATAGACTTTGGCAGTTAAAAGAATCTTTTAGTTCTCTTTATTTCTTCTTTAAAAATGTACTTGTAACTTGAAGTGGACATGAATATTCTTTTAATGCATTAAACTTTTAAACAACTCATTAACTCAGCCCTTCAGCTATCTAGAACTGATTCTGTGCTTTTAAACTTTGTAACATTCAGAGAGCTTGCATTATGGGTGTTATTTGGTTCACTTCAGGGTTTTTTTAAAACTCCAGAATATTGAGGTGTTACCATAATGTTGTGTACTGTTAGAGTTACCTGAAAAACCTGCCTACAAGATTGACTAGTGATGACTTCATTGTATTTAGTGTAAAGCGTAAAATCCCAAAAGAATTTTCTTTCCTTGTAACAGGTCAAGATGTTTTTGCTAGCCTTTAAGTTGTTAGTATTTTTCTTGTGTGTTGTGTAAAGTGACATACATGTACTAGCATTAATATATGATTGGTAATTTAGAGTAAACAAATCATTTTGACTCCCAGTCAAAGAAGTTGGGGATTTTAAGGGAGTCTCCCCAAAAAGAGCCCAATAAGTGGATGAAACTACATAGATTAATTTTTTGGAGGAAATTGGATCTGATAATAGAAGTACACCAAAAAAAGGAGAGAAACATTCCATGTTGAATATGTACTATTAGTATATAAGTTACTCTTACTATATATGTATGTGCTTTTAGTATATATGTTAAAATTACGGCTCCTTGCATTAATTATAAAAATAGGTATCCATTTTCTGTGTTTCCATGCAAAGTTATTAAACTGAAGAGCTATGCTCAAAGCAAATAATAGGTAAGAGATTAGCAGAAGCTGCTTTCTCCACTGGGAAGGGATTTAGAGAGCAGAAATTTAATAAATACAAAACAAGGAAGATAAGATTTTGGGGACAATCAGGCTCACAAATGGAAGCAACAGTCACTTCCCTTGTGGCAGGAAGGAGGACCTAATTTAGCTGTGGGTCCATGGTCAGAGAAGGCAAACTGTGTTAGAAAGACTCCAGTTCAGAAGACAAATCACAAGTTACTCCAAAAGAACCAAAACCATTCTTTTTGCAACCAAAAAGAATGCTTGTCATCTCAAAGGACTGGATAACTGCTCAAAGAATGATCTTAAGTAGTGAGGAAACTGACAAGGAAATGTGTTCCTATTTTTGTCTAGGTCTCTAATTTAAATACTAATTACTAAGAGCAGTGGCCTTAGAATCCTGTGCAAAATCATACATGTGTGAACGCATGCACTGCGTGTGTGGTTCCACTGTCACGTGTTCCAGAAGGGTTTTTCAGTAGTATGAGACCACAGCTGGAGTTTGGGGAAAGGTCTGTATAAGCCAGTGGAGAGTATGATGCGACTGTACTAGGCTGGAGAAAAGAGAGAGGGACATGGGCAGTTGTACCACAGGTGCCAACAGCTTTCAGAGCAGGATGCTGGACAGATGGTGTGCCAAGAGAGACCCAAGCCAGAGGTAGCGTCTAGATTTTGTTCAGACTCAGAGGGTTAAAGCATCTAGGACCCAGTGGATGGGACTCAAAACCATTTGATGTTTGCCTAGACATAAAGTGCTTGACCAGATCTGTGTTCTTAACATAGAAAGATGATGTTAAAAGTTGGTATTTAAAGTAAAATAAAATAGCTTCCATTTCCCTATGGAATAATGGGTAATGAAAGAACAGCATGTTTTAAGACAACAAAAGGTGAGGGTGGAATAAGGATTAAGGAAAGCAGTGATTCCTCCTTTAAAAAACATTTTTGAGTTGGTACACATCTGAAGTCTTGTGTACTTCAGTTTTTCCCCCTTTAACTGTTAATCAAACTGAAGAGAATTTTCAGCAAGTAGACTGTATGTAACCAAATCGCCAACCTCCATTAATTTGGCGCACAAATATTGTTCAAACATTTTCTTAGTTTTTCCTGTACGTAGGTTATTCAATAAGAATGGGCAGAACCTTACTGAATTCCATTTGTTCTATGGATCTCCTGTTACTAAGTGACTAAGAAACTGAGAGTGAGATTTGAGCAGAAGATTGTATAATTGATGGAGTTCTGGAACCTTAAACTTTTTCTTCCCTCTCTGATTTATGCTTATGCATTTACATTATTTTCAGGGGGTCTTGTCAAGCTTTTAAAAGTATTATTAGTGATATTGTAACCTCAGTCATCATGGATCTAATAGTTGAAACTGGACATCAGTAGCTTCCTAAATATAACTCCATCAATGCCATCTTCCTTTATTTTGAGACTAACATATAATTTTTGTCTGTGCTGTTGATGGAGAATTTTTTATGGGGTATAAATAACTACTGTCATACTGAATAGACTCTTCCAAAATAGTGATTCTTTTTCTTTCAGTTAAGCAGCTTTAATAATAAACTATAAGGATCTGAGTACTTTTTTCTGATGGGCGATTACAGCTTTTTCTTAAGAGCAGCACACAACTAATGAATGGCCTTAAAGAAATCTGTTTTGCCCCGGGTATTAACAAGTTTGTTTCAAGTTTCAAAAAAATAAATCGGCAAATTAACATTCCTGTTCATTTGCTATATTCAGATACATGTGCTATTTATAAATATTTTGGTCAGCTTCTGCTTTTTTGCTTAAGTGTTAGGTTTCTTTTAGACAAGAACTTTTTTTTACACAGGAACATTAAACTGAGAAGCTATAAGTGCTTGTTTTTGTCTGCTAGTGTAAGAAAACAAATGTCTGTCTGACATGAAAGTATGATAGTTATTGATTTTGCCCAGATAAATGTTCAAAGTATAATAGATTAATCTGTCATTTCCTCTGTTACAGTGGCTGTTTTTTTTTACTAAGTAAAATAGAGGAAGTTCAGCATGTTTATATTAAGACAAATACTTCATGGTGTAAGTTTTGAAGAGGTAGCAGTGTATAATGAACTTCACATTTTAGCAGTTCTTACCATGGCTTTTTGGTGTAAAGATCAGTTAAAAACTGCTGCAGGCCTGCAGGTCATGACCTTACCATTTTAGTCAGCATAGAATATGTTGTACTTTTGCTTCTGAAGCAAAAACAACTGTTGGTTCTTTTGTATAATACGGGACTTGAGGGGGTGTACACATTGTTTAAGCAAAACTGAAAGGGGAAAAAATGCATTTTAGACAAGAATTACGACACAACAGAATTGGGGACAAAGGAAATTGATGGTTCAGTTAAGAAATCGGACATATATATAATTTCATATGTGATGTATGAGTCCGATATACATGTCTGATTTCTTAGTTGTATCATCATTTTCCTTTGTCCCTAATTCTTTTGTATTCTTGGCTTCTCTAAAATGCTTTTTCCTTTCAGGTTTGCTTAAACAATAGATTTTTATCCTATTTATTTCAAGTGTCAGCAATATATAACGTCATTCAGGCAAACTGCAGCATGTGTGTGTGTGTACATCCATGTATATGTACATATATAAACAAAGTATGATCCAGAATGTGGTCCACTTGGGACCACATTGAAATCAGGGGGGTTCTGCCTTGGCACAACTGACTTCCCATGGACCACATTATGTGATTGAGGTCTTGGATTGTATTGTCTTTCCCCCTTTTAAATAAAAGTAGAATTTCAGTGCCCTTTCCTATTGTGTCGTTTTCATCCCTTCAGTTCGGTTGTCTACCCCGGTGCAGTTGTAGTAAATAAGTGTTCCATATTATTCTCACCTGCCACAGGTCTTAAATATGAAGTGGGAAGAATGCAGTTACTGCATGCTGTCACCACAGAAGGAGAGAACCTAATATAACAAGTTCTCTTTGCTATTGCCCATTGAAATATTAAAGAAGTTTACCAGGCTTAGACAACTGAATGAGAGGTCAAAATCCAGGCATTGTAATTTTTTTGTTTTCTCAATGACAAAAATCTTACTGACTTAGCCTAGAATTTCACTGGTAATCCTTTCTATTGGGATCATTCCACAGCATCCAGTAAATTGCTTGTAATTTTATCCTAAACGCTGAGATACTTAAAGTTACAAATTAGCGGGAAGTGCATTCAAGGAGAATGAAACTGGATGCAGGTTTTGATTAATTTGTTCCTCCCATAGTAGGCTATACAAAAGAAGACTACCAGAGCCATCCCTTGGGTAGAGTGAATCAGGGTGACTGCCCCGGGCCCTGTGCTTTGGGGGCCCCTGCGGAGCCAGGCAGAGCGGCTGCAGCCCCTCTTGCGGGGCCTGCCTGGAGCTGGCAGCTCAGCCCCACACACTCCCCGCACACCGCCGGCTTTGCATTCGCTGAATAGCGGCTCATCCAGGGTATGCAGGATCTGCTTGGCCCTGGGCACCAAATTTCATTGCTACAGCACTGCTGTGCCCTGGCTTTGCAGGGGTCCACAGCCCCACACAGTGTTAAAGGGGCCCCACACAGGCTGATTTGCCCCAGGCCCCGCACCCTCCTAGGGTCAGCTCTGCCTACTATAGTTAACGTACTTTTTCTTAATTTTGTTCATATATGCCCACAAAATCTGGCATGTTGGCACCTTTCTAGTATGTTTTGCCAAGTGTCTTAGATTTAACATGTCTTGTAATCAGGTTTAAATAACACTAAACATTGGCATGTATTTATTCAAGCATGACATCTTATTATTTTAATAGCCTTTAAGAAGGATTTTTTTTCAAAGACAAAGGACAGTTAGATGCATAACTTTCAAAAATAGATGGGAAGGGGGCATCTTGGATACTCTGAAATTTTAACAGTGGCACAAAAAACCTCTGGGTGATCTGAATGTAAGCAATATTTTCAAATATTTGTTTTTGTGTATTACTTGATTGGGTTTTTTTTATTCGTTTTAGGTTGCTTCCTTAGCTGGGCCAGGAGGACAAGTTGAAATAGAACAAAACTTTCTCAATAACAAATTGAAGACAATAACTGCTTACTTTGGTGACCTAATCAGACGTGACATATCTTGAGCTTAACAAGTATATACAAATAAATGGATCATAGTGTATGATTTCCTAATTATATACTTGACTTCCTTTTGTCCTTAATCCTTTTACGTTCTTGGCTTGTCTAAAATGTTCTTTTTCTTCCTTTCAGTTTTTCTTAGACGGTATTATTTTTCAAGTGTCAATAAATGCTTTTTTATAAAAAAGACTTTTGAAATATTCATTTTTATAAAGTGACATAATTTTGGTTGATGTAAGACCTTATGGTAAATCTAAAAGGAACTGTCCGTAAAATGAAACATCGCAGCTTTTAATTTCTGCTAATATAAGACAAGTTGAAAACCTTTACCCTATTTTTCCAGCCCTGTTTCTATTCACTTGTGGGGAGGGGAGCGTTTGTATGTGTGTGTGTTTGTATTTTCTTCATAACATTAGTTTAATAAAAAAAAAAAAAAATTAAGTTTGTGCGCAACAGTTATTTAAGAGCTTCTGTTCATTTATACTCAACAAATTAAAAAGTAATAAGAAAGGAATCCAAAACCTACCTGTCACATGTATCAAAAACTAAAACAAGGCTGTTTTAAGCCATTTCCATCATCGTTCTAATATGCTAGGCTTCACAGATCCGCTTCAATGGCTACTTCAGCGTGGCAACAACTTGTGAATCATTGACAGCAGAATGGTGGTGCTGCAGTTCCTGGAATACCTTCAGGTTTTATTTGCCTTGCCAGCAGCTCCAATAGACTCATTGCTGCAGAGGCTTTCTGAGGAAAGTTCAAACTGTGTTAGAAATTTCTAAGAGTGTATGTCATCAGTGTTCCTACCTAATCCTCAGTGGTGTGCCAGGGTCACATTTATATGCCTTTTGGGGAAATTGTCCCATTAGCTTCCATTCCTCCTCTGAGACATATGTCATACCAACTCATGCCCTCCAGGCTTCAGGGAGCAAACTCTAGGTCAAGCAAGTCAGAGACCACCCTCTTGACTGTGAATGGAAGACTGTCACTCTCTCAGACTGCAGATTGAAAGACACTGAATGCATCTTGCCACTGCCAATGCTGAGAGTTGGGTAAGGAGTCTTTGGGCCAAACATTCTCCCCTCTACTTCTATATCTGATTTCAAAGGGTTCCTCTAGTGATGTCAAGCTGGGGCCTCAGAGTGGAAATTCAGATCCATTAGTAAGGAAATGAAGGTTTTCTAGGACAGCCCAGAAAAGAATTTGAACTTTTCCAGAGAAAAGTTCAATTTGAACTTTTGATACTTTCCCTGAGAACCAAAACAAAACACCATTAAGAAGATAAGACAACATATCTAGTTTTCTTGAAGGCTTGGAGATTGCTATATGTACATTTTTGGGGCAGGGTCCAAAGCTAATTCTTCTGCTTGTGAGGTAGGAGCATGGGAACAAATTCTTGAAGGAATAAATCAGTGCTGGTTTCTTTATTCACTCCATGGAGGGAAGAGGATTAGGGGGTATGGTGGATTATGAGTAATTGGCTCTTCTGTTTACCTTATAGTGCAGCATGTCAGATTTATGCAGGGAAGACTAAGCTACAGATCTAAGCCAATTCCTCTGTGCAAAGAAAAAAAAAGCAAGGAAAATAAAGGGAACTCTTCCCTGAAGGAAGGAAATCCAACTTGTAAGGATTTGGAGTTAAAGGATCAAATAATTGTTTGATTATTGTTGCATACTTTTTAAAATATATACCAGGAATGGTCAATCTGTGTGGCATTCAGCGGATCAGGAAAGAGGCAGGCAGCACAGTGGCAGATGGGGCAGAAAGCAAGGCAGCCGATTGCGGAGGGAGCAGAGAAAAGGAGCAGACAGCAAAGCAACAGGTCAGGCAGGGAACAGAGAGCAAACTGACAGATGAGGCAGGGGAAGGGGATTGGAGTGGCACTTGGAATGATGGAGGGTTTGATTTGTGGTACTCCTGTCAGAAAAAGGTTTGCCCCCACCGCTGTATACAATCAGACAGACTTTCAGAGTTCTGAGGACAGTGAAGCCATGCTTAGCTATGCAGCTGCCCTGCAGGTCCCTTTTTGTGTTCTTTAGATCAGTGGTTCTCAACCTTTTACATCTTGCATCCCACCAGCCATTGGTCCCACCATGATAAATGACGAGCGGCCCCAGCGGGCGGCTGATGAGAAGATCCTCCTCCGCTCCGTGCAACACCTCGGAGAACAGCGCCGTAGGGAACTGCAAGGAACAGCTGCTGCCAGCTCCACTGCCCTGCAACCCCGCGCTGCAGGGAGCGGAGGAGTCACGCAGGCCTCCTCTCGCCGCCACTCACCCTGCACTGCCCTGGGGAAGCACCTCCTGCGCACAGGGCTGCTGCGCCCCTCAAAGAGCCCCTGCCATTCCCTGCCCCTTTGCTTCGCTCCCCAGGTACCTGTACAGCCCAGCAGGCACGATCTTCCCAGCCGCACCAGATAATGCCCACCAGGCTGCAGAGGCACCTGGGGGAGGGAAGCAAAGTGGCAGGGAAGGGTGGCTGCTCACTGCTCCTTGCTCTGCCCTGCTTCCCTGCCCCAGGTGCCTCTGCAGCTCGGCAGGCATGACCTGGCGCAGCAGGCAGCACCAGGGCCACGTGGGGATCTCCATGCTGCTGCAAGCTCTGCGCTGCCCTGGCAACACACCTCCTTCATGTGGAGCTGCAGGGAGGGCAGCAACACTTTAGCTCGCAGCCTGCTCCTGCACCAGGTACATCTCTGGGGGGCATGGGTCCCCGCTGCCCCTTGTAAATGTGCGTGGCAGTGGGGAGCTGGCCCTCCCCCGGTGAGCCATCCGAGGCTCTGTCCTGCTCCCTGCTGGAGCCCTGCAGCCACATACTGCAGCCCGGGCCCCAAGCACCCCCAACCCCAGCCAGTGGCAATATGTAGGGGGTGCACAGGGGTGCACGTGCATCCCCTGAGAGCACCAGCTGGGGAGTGTGGGTGCCAGAAGAAGTGATCCCTGCAGTCCCCTGTGGCTGATTGTGCTGGCAGATGGGCCATGGGGGATCCCCTCCCATCTGCGTGATTGGCCATGGGGGGACCCTGGTTGCTAACTGGCCACTGCGGGGCAAGTGCCTCCCCTGACTCAGGAGGCACCAGTTGCCCATGGCCCCAGCCCTGCCCAGCTCCATCCCTACAGGGACCTCAATCCCCATCTTCCCCCTGATTTACCTGAAAGAGCTGCCCTCAGCCACATGCATGTGCTGTACATGCATGTGGCGCCCCCTGTCGCGTCGCCTTCCTTCCTCCCAGGTCCCTGCAAGCTGGTACTCTGCCAACAGGAAGCTCACTGCCAGCAGACTTCATTATAAAGGAGTTTCACTCCCAGAGACTTCACCGAGGTATTACTGTAATTATTTTTTAAACTTCAGGTCCGACCTAGACGACCTTCACGTCCCACCAGTTGAGAAACACTGCTAGATGAATAAAAAAAAACCAAAAACTACTGTTCATAAAATAAAAGGGTAAAAAAAATATCAGCCTGTTATTCAGAGTTACTGCTGTGAGTTCCCACAAGTTATTAGGATGTCATCCCTCACTACTACTGTGGGCCACTTTGCCCTAATGTCCAGACTGCTGTTGGAAATGGTCATGGCTTACCATTGCCACTGCCAACAACAGCTGGCCATGGAGTGGAAGGAGGAATAGTAATTATTGTTTTGTAACATAGTGGGGTTTTTTCTTATTTTTTGTAATTTAATTGTTCTTATTTTTTGTTGTGTCACAGCTGATGGGTCTGAGAATGTTCCTAACCCAGGAATGATGTTGAACTGCCATCTACAAAAGGACCTGAGTTATAAGTTAGGTAAAAATCCTCCCTGTCCCCAATTAGAAACAAAGGCCCCACAGACAGCCTAAAAAAGCCAATTGAGAGACAAGACTCTTCTTAGTACTTGTCTGATTGTGCTTGAGTGTTGTTCTACTTCTGGGCTGCTATTCTTCCTTCCACTTCATGGCCAGTTGCTGGTGGTGGTGGTGGCAGTGCTAATGGTAAGCCATGACAATTTCCATCAGGAATCTGGATGTTAGGGCAAAGTGACCCACAGTAGTAGCAAGAGGCGACAGCCTAATAACTTGTGGGAACTCCCAGCAGTAACTCTGCTGTATCATTTGGCAACCTCTATGGCTGCTTACAGATGTAAAAGGAAAAACAAAACAAGCCAGTGCTTTACTTTAAAACTTGGTGTGCCCTCATGCTAAGCCCCAGTACATGCCTAGAAGAGGCATCGCATTGGTTTGAACCTGGCTCACCCAACATCTGTATAGATCAGGTGCCTTAGTGGGGCTTTTATCTATTGAATCAGCTATTAGATAAAAGCACAAAAAAGCTCCGCAGAAGTGCCCGATCTATACAGATGCTGCAGAGCCAGGTCAAAATAATGCACTGCTGCTTTCCTGTAGAGCATGGGGGGGTGGGGTTCACAGCAACCTATGTGCTTTCAAAGGCAGTGATCTTTTTGTCCTGTGTTTGCATGGCACCTAGAACAGTGGGGTCCTGGTCCATGACAAAAGGTACTAGCCACTTCTATAAATAGTGCTAGCATAGGAAATACCTAAAAAATCTCATAACCTAAGGGCTTCTTCCTAAAGTTAATGGGACAGAACTGGTTTTGTTCAGGTAATTGAGGCCTTTGTCATTGAGATCAGGTACTCTACCAATTGAGGTCTTAGCTCTCCTGGTACATACTTCAGAATAATTGGGGGGAAAAAAAGCAGATTTCTAGCTCTGGTTCCTGCTAGACTCTATAGGAAGGATGACAGATAGCCTGGCAAATTGAAGCAATCGCTGGAGTACAAAAAGAGATTATACCATTTTGCAAACACAAATCTAGGGTACTGCTGAGGTGAGACCAAATAAACATCCTCAGTTCCTCAGTGCAATCTGCATGATTTATGACATTCTGTCGGGAATTAGGCCCTCTCCCCCTTCAATTTGTGCTAGCCTTTGATTTTTTTAAAGTGAATTTCTGGCTCAAAATGAGGTCATAAGGCATTGCCCAGAATGAGCTGTTAGTTGAACTGTACAAGAATCGCAAGATCCATAGATTTTCTCTGTAACTGTAGGAGCCTTGAGTTGCAGCAGAGGAAATTTAGGTTAGTGATTAGGAGGAACTTTCTGATAGGGCTGTGAAAAATTTCGCCCAGCATTTTGTTTCGAAGCTGTTTCAATGCATTTTGGGCTTGAAACAGTGAAATCAAAATTAAACAAAAGCCTTCAAAATATCTTCGAAACGAAACAAGGGAACTTTAAACGTTTCAAGTTTCGAAGCCAGCCTTACTGGCTTCAGCACCGGTCCCAGCTGGCAGCACCCAGTTCCTCTCATCTGGCAGCTTGCCCACACCCCCAGAAGGGCTGCAGCAGCTGTGCTGGAGTCCTCCCGGGGGGGGGGGGGGGGCCCC
>NW_005842571.1:816518-820792 GCF_000455745.1 Alligator sinensis | reverse complement strand
GGGCGAGGCGGCGTGTGGGTGCCCCCCGGGGGGGGGGGGGGGGGTGCCCCCCATCTGCCTGCCAGATGACAGACTGGCACTAGGCGCACCCTGCACCCAGTGCCGGGAAGATTGGTGCAGCACGCAGCTCCTGTCATCCCACACGGGCTCTGCAGCCCTCTTGCAGGTGCTGGTGGGTCCCCGAGCTGCCTGCTGCATTTTATGATTCCCCATTATACCTTGTGGGCTAAATGGCAAAATAGTGTCAAAACAGTGAAACAGTTTCGATGAAACAAAACGGAACAGTGATTTCGAAACAAAGCAAAACTCAAAACGAAACACTGTTCTGTCGAAACGGAAGTCAAAGTGGAACGATGCTGTTTCACATAGCCCTACTTTCTGACTATGACAGTGATCAAGTATTGGAACAGATTACCTAGAGAAACTGAGAATATCCATCCTTGGAGGTTTTCAAGAAGCAGGTTAGACAGACACTTGGCTGGGTTGGTTTAGTCAGGGATGATCCTGCCTTATGCACAGAGCTGTACTAGATGACTTTGGGGGGGTGGGCTTCCAAACTTAGTTTCCTATGATCCACTTTCCCTTGTGAAGCATTCCTTGGAAATGTTGAGACATGAATAAAACCATTTATCCTTCTTTTGGGACAGAGATGGAACCTATTTCTCGCCCGTTCCCTGTCTTGTTCCTAGTGAGAGCTTGCATGAGCTCTTTCCAGTAAAGTCAGGGATATCCTCTGTATTTAGAAATCAAGATTTCATCTGTTCTCTTTTCCCTTAGCTGGTGGGTGCACCCATCAGTGATCCAGGTAGAATAATCCTAGCCAAAGAAGTTGGGGTGTTATGGAGAGGCCTCATTCAGTTTCCAATTTAATCCATAGTTTAGCTGGCTAGAACACAGACTTACTGACATCTCAGAATGCTCTTCCTTCTATAGACAACAGGCTTCTTCTGGTTAGTCAAAGTATATGACGACATTTTCAAAAATAAATTAGGAAGAATACAATGACCCTAGCCCCAAAGGTAAACCAGCTTCTGCCTTGGGTACAGCAAAGTTCCTATTCCTCTAGGCCAGTGGTTCTCAAACTTACGTTTTCACGGACCACTTGAAAATTGCTGAGGGTCTCAGTGGACCACAAACTTTTTTTTGTTCTACAAATCAAAGCACACAATTTATATTTTAATATCAGTAGTCTTACCTTTCTAATGCGATGGATGTGCCTGTTTTTTTTTCTTGGTGTCAGGACCTGGGGTATATCTTACAAAGCTCCTGCAAGACCTCTCTGCTTTCCATATTTTCCACTTCTCCCTGTAACTATACAATAAATATGAAGGAGAGAAAAACAGTGATACTATATTGTCTTTCCCACTGAAGAAGCTATGACTAACTGAGGATTAGACCTTCTGATTCGGGGTAGAGAGAATATAGCTTAAGCTCTTCTTCCCTATTAGGGACATGCATATTCTGTGTGTCACTGGAAACTCTAAGGTGAAAATGAAAAATGTTAGAGAAGGTTGCAGAGAAGAAATGCTGGTGTAAAAATAGCACAAAGAAACCCAGCAAGTAAAAGCCTGGGTCAAGTAAGATCAAAAGTTTTTTCTCTTTTTTTCAGAGAAGGTGCAGCTGCTTGAAACATTTTTTATACAGTATAAATAATATCCCTGACAGCTCTTTTCTATTTAGAATGTACTTCAAACCAAAGCTAATCACCGGCTATTGAATTTTATCACTGACTTTTAAGATGCAAAACAAACAAGACAAGCTAGCCTGCACTTGCAGCCAGTAAGATTTTTATGAAGTGCAGGACCCGAACCTCATCCTAGCTCTATGATAGCCTTCATGATTGTTAGAGCAATCATGTGCAGGATAATTGGGCCACACACTTAGGAGGTGCAGGGAGGAAATATTCAGCAAAAGCTCTGCACTACCTTTTCTTCTGCATTTTGGCGTCTGTGTGGAAATGGCTGATTTGATACGTTGCTTCTCCTGATCTAGCTTTGAAACCTTTCTTTATAGAGGACAGGCATGTGTGTTGCATAGTATAAATGGAAGATGGGCACTTGTATCAAACTGCAGTTGTTACAGCAATCCAAGTGTCAGTTCCAAACCAGAGGAAATGGCAGCCTCTCTGCTGGTGCTGAAAGTCATCCTCAGCAAGCACCCACTTGGTAGCACCCTGTGCCAGAGCCCAACAGAGAGATGTTGGAAAATGCTGAAGATGTTGACCCCAATATTTATTGGACCTGATGCCAAAAAGCACTGATAAGTTGGGCTGAAAGAAACTGTAGCAGGGTGGGCTGTTCTTTTAAGGGCCATGGTGATCTGTAGCCAATCAACCCTGTTCAGAGAGAGAGACTTTTTACGAACAAAGAGTAAAGAACAGGTGTAAAGAGGATCATGAGAACTAGTTGTGAAGGGGTCATCTGATTTCTGTGAACCACTGAAAGAGTTCAGGTAAAGGAAAGCAATGGAGAAAAACGTATTTTCTGTAACTGGTCTTGTAGCAGTAGGGAAGAGGTGTCATGGTCTAGACTTCTTGCTGTGGTTAGGAATTATGTGATATCTTGGTATAGAGCTAACTACCAGCTTTCTGTCCTGCTTTTGGAGTTGCCAGAAAACACACGCTTTAGAGCATGAGGAAACAGGGGAAGGGGTTGTGGCTGCCCTACTTCTTATACCCGTATGTGGCTACATTGGGTAGCACTGAACTGAATGTGCATATAGACTTGATGGGTACTGCTAGTTAATCAAGTCTGATCTTGCACGTGCGAGACTCTTGTATGCCCTATGATGGGGTGACTACAATATCTCAAAGAGCTATAATTAAATTACCCTAGGGTAAGTGAGTATTCTTTTCCAGGTGCTGGGAGTTTTTAGATCATCTTCAGGAGAATCAGCTAACCGTTCACCAGCCTAACTCATACCTGAATGTATTTTACCATTATGCTCTACAGGGGAAAAGCCAGCTCTAACAGAAGCTGGAATTGTATTTACAGGCAAACTGTGAAGCAGACAAAAATATACCTTTCATTGCTCCCTACCACAGCATAAACAGCCTTGAGGGGTTTGGGTTTTTTTTGTTTTTCCCTTCCTAAATTCACTCCCCTAAGAAATTTAGGATTTCCTGTCCTGAGGGACTGGGATGCTAGCTTTGCAATAGGCCAAAGCCTGAGTTGCAGCTCTCTCAGCCTTTGGCCCTAAATGGGGGTAGCTGAGTTTTATTCTTAAAGGACTAGAAACAAGAGTGAAACTTGTGTATGTATTTTTGTACATACTTTTCATTGTCCAAGTTGAGGGGAAAATATCTAAAATGAACAACTGGGAGGAATAGTGATGAGAGAATTAGTTTCTTTATAATTTAATTTATATTGTATGTCTTAGAGTTCTACATGTACTAAAATTGTTTCACAATCTATATATCCATCATGAAACTAAGGAAAAAATTATATCAATAACTATCTGACTAGTTAGTTCAGTGTATGATATATGAGTCTCCTAAATAAATAGTAACACACTTTTTGGGTTTTTTTCTTCAGAAAAATTGTCTTTTTATCTGTCTAACATTGGGGCCCAATATTAAAAAAAATAGAATTGGAATTGAAAGGATACACACAAATCGAAGAAAGAGAGCATTGGGAACCTGAAAGCCATGGGGAGGCCAGCACTACAGCACAGGTAAGAAACGAGAAGGTAAGAAATAAAGGGCCCCTTGGGACTCGGAGCGGGGGGGCAGCAAAGGCACCAGTCGCAGGGCTCAAGTGCCTATATACTAATGCTAGGAGCATGGGAAACAAGCAGGATGAACTATCGCTCCTGCTTGCAGAAAATACCTATGACCTAGTAGGGCTAACGGAAACCTGGTGGGATTCATCCCACGACTGGGCAGTACATATTGAGGGCTATAGATTGTACAGAAAGGACAGGGTGGGGAAAAAAGGGGGAGGGGTTGTGCTCTGTCAATGAGCAATATACATCAACCCTCATCAAGACGGAATCCAAGGATGAGGAAGTCGAAGAATTGTGGGTTAGGCTACATGGGGGGGAAGGAGAAAGGGATTTGGTGGTAGGGGTCTGCTACAGATCCCCACATCAAGGGGAAGAAATAGATTCGGGGCTCCTGAGGCAACTCTCGGAGACCATAAAAGCTAAAGAGGCGGTAGTCGTGGGGGACCTAAACTACTCGGACATCTGCTGGGAGTCACAGACAGCAAAGTCCCACCGCTCACACAGGTTTCTAACCTGTGTACAGGACCTCCACCTGACACAGGAGGTACACG
>NW_005842571.1:814567-815092 GCF_000455745.1 Alligator sinensis | reverse complement strand
TGGGCAGAAAACAACAGAATGCAGTTCAACAAGGAGAAATGCAAAGTGCTGCACCTAGGGAGGAAAAATGTCCAGCACACCTACAGCCTAGGGAATGACCTGCTGGGTGGCATGGAAGTGGAAAGGGATCTTGGAGTCCTCGTGGACTCCAAGATGAACCTGAGTCGGCAGTGTGACGAAGCCATCAGAAAAGCCAATGGCACTTTATCGTGCATCAGCAGATGCATGACGAATAGGTCCAAGGAGGTGATACTTCCCCTCTATCGGGCACTGGTCAGACCGCAGTTGGAGTACTGCGTGCAATTCTGGACGCCACACTTCAAGAACTTACCCTGTTGCAGAGTTTTTTCATGCATAGCAGTACATGTGTAGATGCTGACAGGGTTTGCTGGGGCATGAGGGTGCTTCAGTGAGGGGGCTGCCTACCAGCTAACACCACACTGAAGCACCTTGTCCCCACCCAGTCCCTCTGCAGCACATTGAGCCAGGATGGAGGAACTCTGGGCTGGGAGGCTGACCCCCTGG
>NW_005842571.1:807864-814513 GCF_000455745.1 Alligator sinensis | reverse complement strand
TGGACATTAGGAAGAACTTCTTCACAGTTAGAGTGGCCAAGGTCTGGAATGGGCTCCCAAGGGAGGTGGTGCTCTCCCCTACCCTGGGGGTCTTCAAGAGGAGGTTAGATGAGTATCTAGTTGGGGTCATCTAGACCCAGGACTCTTTCCTGCTTATGCAGGGGGTCGGACTCTATGATCTATTGAGGTCCCTTCCGACCCTAACATCTATGAATCTATGAAATCAGACCTGCTGAAGAAATAGGTTGTATAAATGCTTACTTGCATTTAGTTGCATTGCAATTAACTTGAATTGTTAAAAATAAAGGCTGCTGACAGATGTGAAAAACAGCCCTTTACTTCAAGCTCATCCCCATACCTACCACAGCACATGCCCAAAAGAGTCATCGAGTTAGTTTGACCTGGCTCACACAACGTCTATTGATCAGGAGCTTCAGCAGGGCCTTTTGGTGCTTGTATCTAACAGCTGATTGAATCAACTTTAGATAAAAGTGCCGAAAAGCCCTGCTGAAATGCCTGATCTATACAGACACTGAGAAGCCAGGTCAAACTAACTTGCTTCCTCTTCCAGTAAAGCATTGTTTTGTTTTTTCATGTCTGTCAGTGTCCAAAGTTGTTTCACTGATACTGAATGGAAAATGTTTAATGCTTAGCTTTGCAAGCACAATTAGGAACCAGACATGTCTGAAGGTATGTCCCTGTTCAATCTAATCTGCAAAGAAAAAGAGAGTGGTTAAAAACACAGCACTAAATAGGAATGTTCATGTCCTGACTTTAGAAAATATCTCCTCTCAGTTTGATCATAGAATCGTAGAAAACGAGGGTTGGAAGTGACCTCAGGAGATCATTTACACCAACCTCCTACTCAAAGCAGGACCATCCCCAACTAGATCATCCCAGCCATGGCTTCATCTAGCTGTATCTTTAAAACCTCCAAGGGTGGAGAGTCTACAACCTCTCTGGATAACCTGTTCCAGTGCTTTACTACCCTTCTAGTGAGAGCGATTTAGCCTAAACTTCCCTTGCTGCAACTTGAGACCATTGCTCCTTATTCTGTCATCTACCACGACTGAGAACAGTCTAGCTCCACCCTCTTTAGGACTGTCCTTCAGGTAGTTGAAGGCTGTTATCAAATTCCCCTTCAGTCTTTTTTCCAGGCTAAATAAACCCAGTTCCCTCAGCCTCTCCTCACAAGTCGTGTGCCTCTACCCCATAAGCACTTTTGTTGCCCTCCGCTAGACTCTTTCCAATTTGTCTGCATCCTTTCTGTAATAGGGAGCCCAAAACTGGTCACAGTATTCCAGATGAGGCCTCACCAATGCCAACTAGAGGGGAAGACTCACTTCCCTTGATCTGCTGGCAATGCTCCTACTAATGCAGCCAGTGTACCATTATCCTTCTTCACAACAAGGGCATACTGTTGATTCATATTCAGCTTACTATCCACTGTAACCCCCAGTCCTTTCCTATAGAGCTGCTACTTGGCCAATCGCTCCCCAGCCTGTAGCGGTACATGGGATTGTTCTGTCCTATGTGCAGGACATTGAAATTGTCCTTATTGTACCTTATGAGCTTTCTTATGGTCCAGTCCTCCAATTTGTTGAGGTCTCTCTGAATCCTAACCCTATCCTCCAGCATATCTATTACTCCTCCCCCATCCCACCTTGGTGTCAGCTGTAAACTTGCTGAGGATGCACTCTATCCCATCTTCCAGGTCACTGATGAAGATATTGAACAAAACCGGTCCCAGGACAGACTCCTGGGGCACTCCACTTGATACTGGCTGCCAAATAGACATTAAGCCATTGTCTACTGAGTCTGGTGATTAAGTCAGTTTTCTATCCACTTCATAGTACATTCATCCAAACTGTACTTCCTTAGCTTGCTTGTGAGAATGTTGTAGGAGACTGTATCAAAAGCCTTGCTAAAGTAAATAGGCAGGCAAGGTTCTTTGGGTAGATGTGATGTCTTTTATTAGACCAACTAAAAAGTTGGAAAAAAGTTATTTGCAAGCTTTTGGCCATAAACACCCTTCCTCAGGCATAGGGAGACTGCTGGCATTATGTCTTCTCCCTGGACTCCCACAGGTAAATGGGTATTTTTATCTTTGACACCTAATTCCCTGTGGGTGCCCACTTCTCACAAGACAGTCACTCCCTCTCTGACATCTCAATGGTAATCCTCAAAGGGAATTTACAAAACACCTTTTGTAGACTATCCTAAGATCTTCATAAATCTACTGGATACAGAGAATCATGGACTTAATATAGATATTGGATTTATGACACATTAAAACCTGCCTGACATCTGACACCCAAGGTAACCTGCTCCAACTTACCACTTGCATTCCTTCACACATTTCCCTCCCTTTCCCCAGCCCCCCAACTCTACCCATTGTCTTCCTAACTTCCACTCATTTGCATTCTCACAGATATCCCTGTTGTAAATGTGCTTCTTTTCTACCTTGGAGAACACATCCCACCAGCAAAGTTGCCCTATGCCTGACAAAGGATGTTTGTGCCCAAAAGGTGGCAAAGAATTTTTTCCCCAACTTTTTAGTTGGTCTAATAAAAGATATTACATCTACTAAAATAACCTTGCCTGCCTATGTCCTAAGACCAACATAGCTACAACCAACAACCTTGCTAAAGTCAAGATATATCACACCCCTGCTCTCCCCACAACCACAGAGGTATATCTGCATCCACAGTCATCTCATCAAAGAAGGCACACAGTTTGGTCAGGCATGACTTGCCTTTGGTGAATCCATACCAACTGTTCCTAATCACCTTCTTCACCTCCAAGTGCTTAGAAATGGATTCCTTAGGACCTGCTCCATGATTTTTCCAGGGACAGAGTTGGGGCTGACTGGTCTGTAGTTCCCTGGATCCTCCTTCTTCCTTCTCTTGAAGATGGGTGTTATCTTTGCCCTTTTCCAATCATTCAGGACCTCTCCCACTTGCTATGAGTTTTCAAAGATGATGGCCAGTGGCTCTGCAGTCGCATTAGCCAACTCCCTCAGCACCCTTGGGTGCATCATGTCTGGCCCCATGGACTTGTACACATCTAGCTTTTCTAAATAGTCTTTAACCTGTTCTTTTTCCACTGTCAGCTGCTCACCTCCTCCCCAGACTGTGCTGCAAGGTGCAGTAGTCTGGGAACTGACCTTGCCTGTGAAGACTGAGGTGAAAAAGGCATTGAGTACTTCAGCCTTTTCTGCATCCTCTGTCACTAGGTTGCCTCCCCCGTTTAATAAAGGACCTACTCTTTCTCTCATCCTCCTCTTGTCACTGACATACCTATAGAAACCCTTCTTGTTACCCTTCACATCCTTTGCTAGCTGCAACTCCAATTGCTCTTTGGCCTTCCTACTTCATCCCTGCATGCCTGAGCACTAATTATATTCCTACCTAGTTGTTTGTCCCAGTTTCCACTTCTCATAAGTTTCCTTTTTGTGCTTTAGCTTATTGAAGAGTCCCTTGCTAAGCCAAGCTGGTCTTCTGCCATACTTACTAGTCTTCCTGCACGTAGTGGGATTGTTTGTTCCTGTGTCCTCACTAAAGTTATTTTAAGTACAGCCAACTCTCCTGGACTCCTCTCCCCCTCAGTTTGGCTTCCCAGGGGATTCTGCCCATAAGTTCCCTGAGTGAACTGAAGTCTCCTTTTCCGTAGTCCAGGGTCCTTACCCTCCATCTTTCCTTTCCTTGGGATCCTGAGCTCAATCATCTCGTGGTCACTGCTGCCCAAGTTGCCATCCACTACTACATTCCCCACCAATTCTTTCCTGTTTGTGAGCAACAGGTCAAGAGCACAGCTCCTAGTTCACCTCTCAAGCACTTGCATCAGGAAGTTGTCCCCAACACTCTCCAAAAACTTTCTGGATTGCTTGTGCACTGCTGTATTTTTCTCCCAGCAGATGTTGAGGTGATTGAAGTCTCCCATGAGAACCAGGGCCTGTGATCAAGAAACTTGCACTAGATGTTTCAAGAAAACCTCATCTACCACATCCTCCTGGTCTAGTGGTTGATCAGATAGAATAGTGAAGCTTCTTGAGACCTGGGTATGTGGGACCTGAATTCTGGAACAGACCATATGTTACACCTAAAATGAATCATACTAGGAGTTTTATTTAATTTATGGCAGTCATTTTAACCCTTAAGCCTTCTGCCTATAACTCAATTTATGACAGAGGATCCAGTCACAAAGTGGTTCATTTTCATATAATAGATAGGGTATGAAGCATGAGTGGTAATATCTTATCAGTACTACAAAATGAAACAATATTGGGTGTAACTGTGTCAAGGTGATGAGACCAGATATTATATAGTGAGTCATGGAAGTTAGTTAATCTGTTGTGGGTTTTATGTATAAAACTGGCTGCTGGAAAAAAATCTGGGTATTAACTGATTACTCCAAAACAAATACTAGCCTATCACATTGGTAATGTAATATCAAGTTAAAATATAGCTTGAGGTGCAACTTTTGTACCCAAGTGATTGACATGACTTAAGTATTAAATCAAGCTTGTAGGTCCCTTTTTCTACTTTTGAAGCAATGCTACTCAACAGAGCATTAAGTCAAAACAAGTAGTTTGAAAGGGTGCGGGTATTTCTGCAAGTTTGAGGGAGCAGAGCACATAGTCAGTGAGGCTGAATGCTCATCCTTTTGTGCCAGGAGTTTGGTGTCATTATATTTCTCCAGTAGAGGCCTAGTTTATATTGCAGTAAAAATCACTGTTCCATCACATTTTAATGCACAGTTTTAACAAACCCTACCCCACACAGAGTTGCTCTGAAGTAGCAGCTAACTATGTCAGTGAGGCTAATGGGTCACATAAGCAAATTAATGTTACACTCCAGCGTCCATGGGAACATTTAGGAAAGAAAAACCCCAACAACTAGTACAGGGGTGAAAATAACCAAAAAAATTACTACAAGGTAGTGAATACTCTCCTTTCCCCCAGTCTTGCAAAACAGCAGTTCTCTCAACATGCAGTATCCTTGTAAAGAGATAATATGTATTAAAAGAAACATGGTCCCCATGTCATTTTTTTCAAATGTAATTTCTGTTTAAAATGGAGTTCCAGAAGTTTTATTTTTCAATGTTTCCACCCCCAGTATAGCTTGGTTATTTTATGCCAGTCTTTTTTCATAAGTATTTTAGATTTTTGTTCCTAATTCTCTTTGCTCTGCAATTGTGTGTCACACTCCTTAAAACTCAATAAATCATTAGTGAACTTAAATAGTGGGGCAGGGGAAAGCAGTAGCTGACAGATAGATGTTATACAGCTGAGCAATTTTGGATAAAATATGAACTAGATGGTTCATGGAAGTTTCTCTCTCGTTCTAATTTGGACTAAAATTAAGCCTTAAAATATATATATTCTCATATCCCATAGATAGGGGTACATTCTCTTTTGAAAACTCTTGATGAAAGGCCATATACAAGTGGATACAGATATATTTTTATTGTGTATTTTACTTGTGGTTTACACTATCACATTTTTTCAGGCTGGCCATAAATACGTGAATTGCTCTGTTTATTCTAGTTCATATGACGTTTTAGCAGATTAACAGCAAGGGTATATGTGGCAGTGAGGCAACCCCACAGGCTCTCGAGGGGGAGGGAGTGGACCCCGCGGGCCCCAGACCCTGAGAACAAGTCCCTGGCGGAGCTAGCTTACCTCCCACAGGGCAGCCGGAGCAGGAGCCACGTGAACCGGCATTACGCTGGCTGTTTAATCAGCTGTTTCCAGCACGGGAAACAGCTGGGCCATTCCCAGCGGCCGTACCAGCCACTGTGGGAAAGTTTAAAAGCCCCGCCGGATCCAGGGTGGGGAGAGGGCCAGAGAGAGAGAACGGGCTGGCAGCTCATGAGGCAGGCTCTGGCACGGGGAGGAGCCGACCCAGCCTGCGTGGCTCATGCAGGCAGCACCAGGGAAAGCTTTAAGCCTCCTGTGGGAGGCAAAGCAGGAGCACCCACACAGCCCCCGGAAGAGGCTGACACGGAGGAAGCAGGGGAGCTCCCTGCCTACAGTAGGAGAGAGGAGGTATCTGAGATCCCTAGAGGGGGCTGGGATAAGGGAGGCAGCCCTGCAGCCCCCTCCTACTCAGAGGAATATATATATATATTTTTTTTAAGTAAAAACAACCCCAAGAGGGGAAGAGAGAGTGACTGGAACCCGGTAGACAGGCCCTCGGCTGTCCTACAGGGCCAGAAAACATCATTAACGCATCATCAACTGGTTGGCGAGTGGACGGGGTGTAGGGGAGGCAGAGCCCCGTGGAACATCGCGTCCGACAATAGTAAGTACAGCCGTCACTCGGGAAGGCCCACCCGGGAAAGATCTCCACTGAAGATCTTACTTATAGTAAGATCTTACTTATAGTAAGTTTGGCATCAAAGTCGTGACGGACAAGTTGAGGGGAGGGGGCCACAGCCCGATAGGACAGGCAGCCAGAAGGGTGCAAGACGCCACAGTATAACTCCATTTACATCAGTGCAAGAGCTATCAGGACTAGTAGCTCACTATTTACATTAACTCCCTGTTCTGCTTCTGTACTCCAATACCTTTTGCTCAGTATTCTTTCATTTTTTTTCCATTCTGACATGAGAGATAAGGTTAGTTCCTTAATTTGTAGTTTTCCCT
>NW_005842571.1:806871-807833 GCF_000455745.1 Alligator sinensis | reverse complement strand
TTCCCTACAAAGTTGCTAAAACTCTTTCCTAGTACCTGTTACCTGAGCAAACATCTTTTCCACATAAATTTTCACTATCTTTATATTAAATTTGCTATAACTGGCAAGTTATCATCCGTTTTCAAAAATTATTTTAGTCAGAGACTAAAATAAAGTATGTTAATTTGAAAATTAAATGTAAATTGGGCATTAAGAGGACTATTAAGGACATTTAGAGGAGCAGGGAGGCTCAGCACTGACATTTGTGAATAAATACGCTAAATACATTTTTTTTCCTTCTGCAACTACTTCAGTTCCAATGTTTTTAAATATTATGAGCTAGATTTGGGCAGGAAAGTCCAGCCCACGGGCTGGATCAGGGCCGTGGTAGACTCCATTTCTCAGCATCCCCTGCCTGCCTTGCTGTGGGTCAGTTTCCATGGAGACACCAGGAGCTGTGACAACATAGAGCCAGGGTTTCCATAGAGTGTGATCCCAGGCATGCTGTCAGGGTGCATGGCTGGGCAGGGAGCTGCTTTGGGGCCAGGTTCCTGCAGCAGTAACAGCATGGTCTGGAGAGAGCTGCAATCTGCTGCCCGAATGCTCTGGACCATGCTGTCTCTGCTGCAAGATCCCAGCCCCGGCCCCAGAGCAGCTCCCTGCCCAGCTGTGCATCCTGCCAGCACTGTTGGGGCCAGTCTCCATGGAAACCCTGGCCCTGCACTGTCATGGCTCCTCCACTCCTGGGGTCTCCATGGAAACCAACTGCAGTGTATAGCGCAGGGGCGGGCAATTATTTTGGGTGGAGGGCCACTTACTGAGTTCTGGCAAGCCATCGAGGGCTGCATGACAGGCAGCCAGGGGCAGATAACTATTAATTTTCTAAATTTTTTAGGGGCCCTGCGAACCGGATAGAATGGCTTGGCGGGCCGCATCCAGCCCCCAGGCTGCATTTTGCTCACCCCTGGTATAGCGGGAATAGA
>NW_005842571.1:795684-806861 GCF_000455745.1 Alligator sinensis | reverse complement strand
GCTCTTCCAAAAACTCCTGCCTATTCTTCTGGGGGATGCTGGGAAATGGAGTCTGGCTGCCAGCCAGATCTGCCATTTTGCTCACCTCTGAGCTAGATGTTGCTCTTGTGTTGGAGTTCATCCAAAATAATGCCAATTAAATCGATAAAATTAGTTACTTTGGGTTTACACTGCTCTAAATGAAAGAAGAAAGTCAAATTTCTGATGACTTCTTCCAAGATAAAGCTTTATTTCAGTGGGATAAAGTTGTATTCTTAACCTTGTTAGACTTAAAGCACCCCTCATTAAACTCAAGGCACCCCTTAGAAAATGCCCTCTTAGCTTTCACTCATTTTTTTAACTATGAAACAATAATAGAGTGATTCTCCTCATGTAAAGAACTCAGAAAGACCACAACAGGTCAGAAATGTTTTTGACACTATGGATTTCTATTTGAAATCTCTGGGTTTATCTTGAGAATCATGTGCAGGTGTTTGTACACCTAACAGTGGTAATATAGCACAACACCCTTGAAAGGATCTTACAGCACCCCAGGGTGCCACAGCATCCTGGTTAAGAATCACTGCTCTATCTTCCTTGTCGGCTGCTTTTGACAACAACCAGGTATGTTTTCTTTCAGTTCTTTTGCTTCTGTGGTTCTGTCCTTTTTCTACTTCTCTTACTTTTTAGGCAGACAGTGAATCAAGCAGACCTTTAACTGATCAGTGTTTTGCAAATCTGGGTTTTTGTATAATACAACCAGATCCAAATGGCTCTTGTGAAAGCATACAAAGGAGCAATTTCCCATACCATAGAAGTTCCACAGGGCTCTTTCCTTGGTCTTTTACTTTGCACTTTGTCTCTGACTGATTTCCTTCACAAATACAAATTCAGCTACCTTCTCAATGTTGATAACACATAAACTCTCCCGTGCAGTATAGACCTGTCTGTCCGAACTACAATCTCCATCTGTCTCCGTTATGTCCTTGTAGATGCCTAACCATCACCTCAAGCTCAATATGGCTACAAAGAGCTCCCTGACTTTTCCCTTTAAATCCCCCTCTTCACTTTCCTAATCACTGTGGACAACATCACCAACCTGTGTTTCACTACAGTCTACAACCTGCACATCACCTTTGACTTAGACCTTTGCCTATGCATAGAGCTTCTCTTTGCCATCCACATAATTGAAACTCTTATTCAGGGTCTCATCATCTTTGGCTTGATTACTAAACAATTCTTCTCATGTCTTGAAAAATGCAGTTTTGCCCCACTTACACATTTAGAATGTTGCTGTTAAGATAATTAGACTGTTATTGTGATTGCTTCTCTTTCTTCCAATTGCCCCTCCTCCTCTACTGCATCAAACAGCTTTAAAAATGTAGAATACAATCTAGTCATTTGCCCCTTCTTCCTTCTATTCTTCCTATCTGACCCTTTCCCACAGATCACAACTCTGACATGGTGAAAAGGTTTGTGTGTTACCAAAGACCCCCAAAACGATGCTGCCTGGAGTTCTGTACTCCTGGTAGGATCATCCATGGTGGCATGGTCAAAAGTGAGGTTTCCAGATTCATAGCAATCCAGAAACAAAAGTTCTCAGTAGTGGAGCAGGCAGATAAAGAAAGAATAATTCACAATGGCTGCAAAGGCAGATGAAACCTGCAGCAGAATAGAAACAACTGGTTCTTTAGGTTTTCATTGCCATCAGATTAAGATTTCCTTCCTGCAAAGTATTGTGTATTTGCTGATGCATATCAGCACCCCCAAGTTAAAAGACGACATGCACAGGTGTCTTCCTTTAAAAGCAAGTCCTACAGCCATGGGTGAGCAGTGACGAGGTCAGGTGCTAGTAATTACCAGAAGTCCCTAGTTATGGACCTACATGGAGGCAGTGGCTGTATGGTGGTCATTTTGTACTTCAAACTGAGACAGGGGTACAATTCAGCAGCTGTAGGCATGACTAAGCAGGCCTAGTTAGGATCCACTCTGCTTGCCCCACATGGGATAGGAGCTAGAAAAGTTGCCCTAAACAGTTGGCCTCATTTCACATTCACAAGGCACCCATTGGAATCTCTCTGTGGTCCAAATCAAGTACAGGTTTGCCTTGCTTTATGCTGTATATGTGTTCCTGGAAAACCGTGCAAAACTCAAATTTGCATAAAGGGAACCCACTTTACAATGTAACAAATAGGGATGCATTTCAAGACCTCGACTGTACTGACCCCCAGACCCATTTCTACCACTTTTACAAGACAATTTTGGTACTCACCAACAGCAGACAGCACACAAGCACAGGGTCATGGGCGGAGAGGCAGATCGAGGCCCCAGCAGTGAGGGACTGAGTGGGGCACAGGCAGGAGCAGGGGCTGGGGTGAGTGGGGCCCTGGCCAGACTGGGACAAGCAGAGGCCAGGAAGCACATGCCCCCCCAATCTGTGCGCAGGGCGGAGGCAGCTGCCACTGCATGCTTCATATCGAGCCCCACTGCCCTGAGAACCTCACAACGCCATGTGCGTCCCACCGCTGGGTAGGCAGGGGGTGCAGCACAGCTGCAACAGGGAGCAAAGCACTCAGGCTTCCACCACACTGATTAAATAAGAGTGAATTTACTTCTCATATAAAGAATTTTTGGTATAAAAAGGGTCATTGCATAAGCGTGAATGCACACATACAGAACCTGCATAAAGCAAGGGAAACCTGTAATGAAGTTTGCAACATGGAATGAACAACTCTTAACAGTGACCGGCCATCATGCACCCTGATGAACAACTGTAACAGTGACCGGCCGGAGAACTTGCAAGATTTGATATTAACATTGTTGCACTTAGTGAGGCCAGACACACAGGAGAGGCAGCTCACAGCATGATGGTGGCTAAACCTTTTGTTTGGAAGGAAAAGCCCAAAAAAATAAATAAATAAAAAAAGATATATCTATGGTACTGGTTTTGCTAAGACCAAGAGTGTTGTTCAGATGCTAGAGTGTTCAGTTAGCATCAGTGAACATCTCATGACCATTGTCTCCAACTGACCAATACACAACACACAACAGTCATTAATGAATATGTCCTAAACCTTGATGTAGATGAAACTAAAGAATTTTATTCTAAAAATCAAACAAGTCCAGGCCTCTGTCCCGAAAAAAGACAAGGTAATGCTTCTTGGCAGTTGTAATGCTAGGGTGGGCTGGGACTCTGAGCTATAGAACAAAACACTTGAAAAGGAAGGGGTGAGGAAAGTGAATTCCCATAGAATTATTCTCCTGAGCAAGTGTTAAGAACGTGATATCATCATTACAAACTCCTTATTCTGCCAAAGCAAGAAATGGAAGACATTATGGATGTACCCCCACTCAACATACTGGCACCTGATTGATTATGCCAGTGTACGCCTGGGACCATCACAATGTCTGTATTACCAGATGTGACAGATCGTCGCTCTGGGCCGCCCTCAATGGGGCCGCCACACCTGTCTCTGGGGGAACCGCCCGCTTACTCGCCTGCCATGCCTTAATCTTAATTGAATAATTAATTTTAATTAGCGGGAGGCTGCCCTTATACTGCCCCGCTGCTAGGGGGTGCTATCTGCGGCTCCATTTCCTCCCCTACACCGCAGTCCACACCTCACCGATGTTAACTCACGTCTATCCCTATCTTGGCCCCTTCCTGTTCTCTCTGGGCCTTCTCTATGATGCTAGACTTCCTAAATGTTGCCCCCTTGTCTGGGGCTCGCCATGCCCAACTTGGGCTCAACGTGTCCCCCCCCCCCCCCTTCTGGGGCTTGCCGTGCCCCACTTGGGCTTCTCAGTAGTGTGACCCCCCCCCTTCTGGGGCCCACCGTGCCCCACTTGGGCTTCTCAGTAATGCAACCCCCCTTCTGGGGCTCGCCGTGCCCCACTTGGGCTTCTCAGTAGTGCAACCCCGCCTTCTGGGGCTCGCCATGCCACACTTGGGCTTCTCCTCGCATCCTGCCTTAAGGAGCTCCTGCCTCTCTGGGTGCTGGCAGGGAACCGCTTCAGGCCTCTGCTCCTGGGCTTTATAAGGGCCAGGCCCTGCCCCTTCTGGTCAGCTGACCTGCTTTGGTTGCCCCAGCAACCCACAGCTGTGCTCCTTAGTCACTGCTAGGGCTCCTTCCGTAGCAGTTTTCCCCTCTTCAGGCACAGGGCACCTCAGTGCTCTGTGACACACCTCCCCCCTTAAGATCCCGACTCACCAAGGCAGATCTTCACTTGTCAGGTGTTGCTGGACTCCGTGGCTCTTCTCGGCCTTTCTTCAGGCACCCGGTGACTCACATGCAGGCGGTGGAGGTTTTCAGGCGCCTCCTCCTTGCCTTTTACCCAGAGTGCACCATGTGGGATTTTTCGGGAGTTACTCCGCCGCAGGTAGTCCCCCCATATTTGCCATGCCTAGTAGGGTGCAACCCAGGCCTCTCTCGTTTCCTCCATCACCGCCCATCACTATGAAGACGAAGCCTCCTCTCTCTCCCTGGAAGAGCTACCCCCTACTACTTGGGGTGTCTTGTTCCTTCTTTCCTCATGTGTCCCAGATCCCCTCTTCTTTGTGTCCCTAGTAATAGCTCCCTCCTCTCCTTGGTTTCCTGCCAGTCTCTGAGCTTTCCCCAAAGCTCCCACTGCATCCTCAGTGCACGCTGGGCATCTTCCACCCTCCAAAATTCTATCTTCCCCTGGCCAGTAGATCTTCCGCCAGGCCCTGTGTACACTTTTACAAGCACGACTCCCCCGACTCTAGCTTCAACTATTTGTCTCAGGGTCCACCATCTGACTTGCCCTGGGATGTTATTAACATACTGTGATAGGGGGCCTCCTCGGGGCCGACGTCTGTGGCCCGCCCACCTGTCCTTGGGCAAACGCTCACTATCTCGCCCGCCACGCCTTGGTGTTAATTGATTCAATTACAGATGTCAATTAAGCGGGAGGCTGCCCATTTTAGTGCCCTGATGCCAGGGGGCTCTCTCTGCGGCTCCTATCCGCCCCAGTACTGCAGCCCAAGCCTCGCAGATGGCATCTTGCTGTTCATCTAATCACCGGCCCCACACTGGGCCCCAAAATCATCCATTCAGGACCCCTCTCTGCTCCCTCCAATCAGGTGGCCTCTCCGCCTTCATCCAGGCTACCTAGCCCCCCGAAGCTATTTTCCCCTCTCGGGCGTGGTCCCCCCGGGACCTTCGGCCACTAGCCCTGGCCCACCTCCAGGCCAGTCGGGACCCCAGGCCCCCGGCTCTTGGGCGTCCCTCGCAGTGGGCCCCTGGCCCTTTTGACCCTCCTGGTCCTGGCCCCAGCTTGGGCCAGTCGAGGGTACTCTCTCCTTCGGGCTGGGTCTCTAGCCCCTCACTCTCTCCCCTCGGGCTCACCGCGCCACTACCCCCTTTCTCCCGGGGTTCACTGCGGCACCACGCCCTCGTCACTCTGTCTCTCGGGGTCCGTCCTCTGGGCCCCTCCAAACATAGGGTTACCCACCCGGTGGTGGGAGCTAGGGGTTAAGGCGCCCCAACCTGCCTTTCACCGGGGTGATAACTGGCCTGGCATTTCCTGGGAGCTCCTGCGCCACTGAGATCCCCACCAGGCCACCTACTCCTGGCAGGGTGCAGTTTCAGGTCATGCCCAGGACCAGGAGCCTCCTTACCATCCCCTTGCAGCTCCCCCTTACCTCCTGGTGATCTCATCAGCCCTCCGGCCAGGCGATGTTGCTGCCTGGCCTCCAGCAGCTCAACAGCCGTGTTTATATAGGCAGCCCTTGCCTCTAAAATGGCTGCCCTCGTCAGGCACCTGGCGGCTGCCAGCTCCAGGCCCTTAAAGTGGCAGGCACACACTGTGCTCTGCCACACATACACACATGGCCGTCTTCCTCCCCTTTGTTCTTTTTCCCACCAAAGTACCTTGGTTGTTGAAGGACCTCCGGCCTCCTTAGCTTGACCTGCTAGACTGTATTCAGTCTAGTCTCTGTTTCTGTGCAGGGCTGGATACCTCATCCTTAGGGTGAAGCTTGAGACCTCCTTCTCCTCCCCACTTAGTTTCCCTGGGATTTTGGCTCCTCCGGTCCCTCTCGGGCCTTTGGGCCTCTCTGTTACTTAGAGGTCCTACCGCTCTCTCCCCTTTGGAAGTGGTACCTTGCTTATTATATGCCCGAGCCTGGGCCATTTTTGGTCTCTGATCTACTTTCCTCTGTTGCCCTTGTTTTGGTGCAGTCAATATTCCAGCATCATGCAAGCCTGCAACTTTCTCTAGTTTTTCCCTCAGGCTGTTCATTTCTTCAGTGAATTGGTTCACCCACTGACCCCATCTCTGATTCAGGCACTCCATTACTGTAGCGGTGATCTCTTCTTTCATCCACGTGGGGTTTACCCCTGAGAGTGCCTCCATCCTTGATTTCCTTTCCTGCTGCTCTGTTTCCTCTTCTTCTCCAGGAATCTCTAAGCCTTTTGTCCTGGATGGTTCCTGATTTTTCAGGACCTTTAGGAGCATGGGCTGCACAGTCTTTACCAGTTTTTCTGTGTTTATTAGAATCTCTTTCAAGCCTTTATACTCCATAAGGTGCTCCTCGTATCCTGCTTTAATCTTGGAGGCATATTCCTCCAACCGGCTGCTTATTGTGATCAGTCTCCTGCTTTGTATTTGAGCAGCCTGTACTGATTGTTGTTCGATTCTCTCTTGCAATGCCAGCTCCCTGGCTGTGCCCTCTTTTAACAGGGTCTTCAGGGACCATATCTCTTCCCCCAGTTGGTCCTTTAGTCCTGCTTCTGTCTGGGTCGCTGTACTTGTTACCTCCATTTCCACTGACTCCCCAGAATCTTGGCCTTTTGCATCTATCTGATGGTTTGTTGCTTGTAGAGTTTTATTTTCTGCTTCCAGGGCCTGAATCCGCTGCTCTAAAACTTGCCTTTGAAGCTGTGACTGCTCTTCCTCGGCGTTTGTCACTGCTTCTCTAGCCGAGCTGTCTTCTAAGAGGGCTTTAAGGCACTGTACCTGATCTCCCAGGTAGTCTTTTTACATCTCCGCCCTCTGCAGCTGGGACTGTAAACTATCGTGCTCTCTCGCTCTGTCCTCTAGCTCCCTTTCAAGTGACCGGTTTTGTTCACCCAGTGTCTCATAATTGGCCATGTATGCCTTTACCTTCTCCATCTCCCAGGCGATTACCTTCCCGTTTTCTTCGGCCTGAGCCTGATTTTCACACAATTTATCCCGCAGCTCTTGAGCTAGTTGTTCTGCTCGTAAATACTTCTGCTGCCAGTCCTCCACCTCGTCCTGCAAGTCCTCTATGCGTCCCTCCTGACTGCGGCCCTCTCGCTGTAGGGCGCCTATTAGGCCTCTTGACATTCCCCTCTGCATCATCTTTAATGTTGCTTCTCCTTGCAGGTCTGTGTTGCCGTTGCCTTTATAAATACCACTATCGGTTCCTGTTTTAGCCCTAGGGTTTGTCTTTCCCTCCGCAGGAACTTCAGTTTCTTACTCGTATACGACCTTACTTTCCTGGCCAATGCACCACTGTGACAGGTTGTCGCTCTGGGCCACCCTCACTGTGGCTGCGTGGCTGCCACACCTGTCTCTGGGGCAACCACCCACCTACTCGCCTGCCATGCCTTGATCTTAATTGAATAATTAGTTTTAATTAGCGGGAGGCTGCCCTTATACTGCCCCGCTGCTAGGGGGTGCTAGCTGCGGCTCCGTTTCCTCCCCTACACCGCAGTCCACACCTCGCCGATGTTAACTCAGGTCTATCCCTATCTTGGCCCCTTCCTGTTCTCTCTGGGCCTTCTCTATGATGCTAGACTTCCTAAATGTTGCCCCCCTGTCTGGGGCTCGCCATGCCCAACTTGGGCTTCTCAGTAGTGCGACCCTCACCTTCTGGGGCTCGCCGTGCCCCACTTGGGCTTCTCAGTAGTGCGCTCCCCCTTTCTGGGGCTCGCCGTGCCCCACTTGGGCTTCTCAGTAGTGCAACCCCCCTTCTGGGGCTCGCTGTGCCCCACTTGGGCTTCTCAGTAGTGCAACCCCCCTTCTGGGACTCGCTGTGCCACACTTGGGCTTCTCCTCGCATCCTGCCTTAGGGAGCTCCTGACTCTCTGGGTGCTGGCAGGGAACCGCCTCAGGCCTCTGCTCCTGGGCTTTATAAGGGCCAGGCCCTGTCCCTTCTGGTCAGCTGACCTGCTTTGGTTGCCCCGGCAACCCACAGCTGTGCTCCTTAGTCACTGCTAGGGTTCCTTCCCTAACAGTTTTCCCCTCTTCAGGCACAGGGCACCTCAGTGCTCTGTGACACCAGAGCTATGACTGGTACCCGTTGGAATGGACTGGTAACTCCTGGACGGATCATCATGTCATACGGTCCATCATGCACAAAACAATGCAAGCAAAAGAAGCTATCAAGGAAGAGGCTCAATATCAAGTGCTTGAAAGACCCTGCTACTAGTGAGTACTACAGCAGTACTCTCCAGCCTCCTTGATGATGTTCACACCATTGTTCATTGGGAGTGCCTCAAGAAAGGCAACCATGAGGCCTACAAAAAATCCCTAAACTTCCTTGCTAAGAAACGTCTCATTAGTTCAATGAGAATGACAGGGAAATCCAAGCTCTCATGGACAGAAAAAGACCTTACAACGCTTGGTAGAATGAAATGAACTCCAAAACAAGAGTTATCACCACATTACAGCCAGGACCCAGAAGAAGATTTGAGAGTAAAAGAACAAGTGGTTGGAGGACAAAGCAAAAGCGATTCAAAAGTTTGCCAACAGCCATAATGTGTAGTTTCTTCAGCACAATCAAAGCTATCTGTGGGCCAAGCAAACAAAGAGCCATCCCTCTGAGGCATAATACTCTTTAAAGACATTTCCACCATCAACACACAGTGGAAGGAGTACTTTCAAGAGCTCCTGAACTGAGATTCAAACATCACAGACAGCACCTTCAAAGCCATTTCACAACATCTCATTAAGAACTACCTTGCAGATCCACCAATTTATCAAAAGTCCTTGAAAGCCACTAAGCAGATGAAAAACAACAAAGTATGTGGTCCTGATGGAATAGTAGCTGAAATGTATAAGGAAGGTGGAAAGAAACTCTTTCTCCAACTGCACATTGTTCTTATGAAAATCTGGAAACATGAACATATTTCCAATGACCTGAGAGATGCCAAAATCATTACTGTATTCCAGGTCTGCCACAATTAGCATGGTATTACACACCCATACATATCTGGGAAAATCCTCGTCCACATTATCAATAAATACACCTTTTTCACCAAGGAGATTCCACTTGCATCCCAATGTGATTTTAGACCACTCAGAGGTACAATAGATATGATCTATGTTGCTAGACAGCTGCAGAAGTGCCTCAAGCAACACTGAAATCCCTACATGGTCTTCATTGACCTGACTAAGGCCTTTCATTCAATCAACAGAGAGGCCCTGTGGAAGATCCTGATGAGATTTGGATGCGTTAAAATATGTTACTATCATCAGACTCCTTCATCATGAAATGACAGCAACCATCCTAAGAAATGGCTCAAAAATGTCCCCCTTCATTATTAGAAGTGGAATTATTAGAACTTCATTATTAGAACTGGAATTAAGTAAGGATTTGTGACTGAACCAACATTTTTCCATCTATATTGCAACTATACTGTGTCTCATTGCCAGGGATCCTGGTTTTCTCTGATAAAAAAATATATCCCAAATTTTCTGATTTTAAAAAATGACCCCAAATCCATGTGCCTGCGCACGCACGCACGCACGTACACACTGTAATTGCCAGCTTATTGAAATTCAGTAATGAAGGTGCTGGTTATCTTGGATGTGGAACGTAATTGGTTGTTGTTAAAGAGATTCCTGTTTATGTGATACTGGATGCTGACTCCAGATAGAAGCAGGGATCTTGGTTTTCTCTGCTACAAAATAAATCCCAAATTTTCTGGTTTAACAAAATTACCCCAAATCCACATTTTTCTGTGATTTAAAGTTAAACACCACTAATATATTTGTGTGCGCCTATGTTTTAGTAAAAAAAACCCCAAATCCACATCTTTCCATGATTAAAATGAAACACCACTAGATATAGATGAATATAGATATAGTATATTGTGGCAAAGTGGGGCTCCCCGACTAGCCACAGTGCTAGCTTCCCCACTTGCTTTTGGGCATGCCTCCCACCTGACTCATCTGCCATGCCTTGTTGTTAATTAATAAAGTTGTTAATTAAGGTGGGAGGCTGCCCATTCTTGCCCCAATGCCAGGGAGTCTTATCTGTGGCTCTGTTCTTCCCCTACACTGCAGCCCAAGCCTCACAGATGGCATCCAGATGAGACTGTCCAGCTGTAGACAGGGAGCACTAAGGTTAGGCATCATTACCAAATCCCAGATAACCAACACCTTCATTCCTGAATTACAATAAGCTGACAGTTACATTGTGTGTGCCCACTCAATTGAAGAGTTCCAAGTCATTCTTGGTTGCTCCTGTGAAGTGTATGAAATTCTTGGTCTCGCTGTCAACTTTATGAAAACCAAAATACTTTACCAGCCCATCTCAAGCCAATCAAGTGCTCCTCCACATATTACAGTTAGAGGGCAATATCTGGAGAACATCAAGGATTTCCCCTGCCTGGGAAGCCCCCTTTTCCAAAAAGTAAATACAGATGATAATATTCAACATCAAATAAAATCTGCCAGTGTTGCTATTTGGCATCTCCTAAAATCAAGGCTTCAATTATCATGACGTCAGGACCCAAGCCACAGTTTTTGTCTACCAGGCCATTGTCATTCCTACCCTGCTGTATGGGTGTGACATATTAGAAACACCTGAAAACCTTGGAATGTTACCACTGGTGACGTCTTCAGAAAATTCTCCATATTAGTTGAAAGGACAGAAGAATGAATACCAGTGTTCTGGCTCAAGCAAATTCTACCAGCGTTGAAACCATCTTTATACAGCACCAGCTCTGTTGGCCAGGGCATATCATAAGGATGCCTGATAACTGGCTTCCAAAACAGGTCCTATACTCCCAACTCACAGATGCCTACCACTTTAGTAGTGGGCAGAAGATTCAAAGACACCTGAAAGGTCAATCTGAAGAATTATGATATTAACATCAGTACTTGGGAGACTTGGGCTTTAAATCTCCCCCAAAGGCAAACAAGGTATTGATCACTATGAACAAACTTGCCTCCCTATGGAGGCAGAGAGACAAGAGAGACAA
>NW_005842571.1:795083-795653 GCF_000455745.1 Alligator sinensis | reverse complement strand
AAAGAGCTGTGACCCAACATCACCCACTTCTTGCTCCAAGAACTATCTACCGTGTCTGCAGTTGAACATGAGGATCTTGGATTGGCCTCCTTGGCCATCTCTAAACCCACTGATGACTCCCCTATTTGCTGGAAAAACGTCAACTTTATTTCAGGAGACTGGTGCCATTTACAATTCACATGACAGCTCCCTGGATTTGGATGCACCTTTAACATTTAATCTTTTTTAACAAATATCCTAATAAGGCTGTGGACACATGTACATTTGGAACTCTTTAAAAAGGGAAGTGGTTCAAAAGGGGCGGGCAGCTGTTATGTTCTCAGTTTTATGGGTGAATGAGCTGAGAACAACTGAAATGTACCAAAACCGGATTCAACTTTAAATCTGGATAAAGCAGTGCTAAAATTTGGATGAAGCAGTGTTAAAATTGGATCTGGTTTTCCTTAGTTTGAGTCATTCTCTGCTCATTCACAGATAACAATTAGAACATAACAGTCAAGCATTGGAATAGGCTACCCAGAGAAGTTGTGGAATCTCCATCCCTAGAAGCTTTCAAGAGCGGGTGGGACA
>NW_005842571.1:786815-795052 GCF_000455745.1 Alligator sinensis | reverse complement strand
GCGGTTGAGACAGACGCTTGGCTGGGATTTTTTAGTCAAGGATGATTCTGTTTGACCAGGGTGCTGAACTAGATGGCCCTCCAAGGTCCATTCAACTCTGCTTTCTTATGATCCTATTACAGTTTCTGTCCTTTTGAAATATTGCCCTTTAGAAATTATTCCAAATGTGTGTGTGTGAACATCAGTGAGTGGTAATCTATTGGATACAAAAAATCATGGACTTAATGTAGACATTAGATTTACCACACATTACAACCTGCCTGTCATCTGGCACCCCAGGTAACCTGCCTCTAACTGACCACTTGCATTCCTTCACACATTTCCCTCCCTTTCCCCCCTCCCCTCCTATCTCTTACCCGTTGTCTTTCTAACTTCCACTCATTTGCATTTTCACAGACATCTTTGTTGTAAATTTGCTCCTTTTCTACCTTGGAGAGCACATAACACCAGCAGAGTTGCCCTATGCCTGACGAAGGATGTTTGTGCCCAGAAGGTTGCGAATAACATTTTTTCCAACTTTTTAGTTGGTCTAATAAAAGATATCACATCTACCCAAAGAACCTTGCCTGGCAACATCAGTGAAGGTTTTAACAAACCACTTTGCAGTACTGCAAAACCAAGGAAGTTTTAAATCTCTCCTAAGCTGCCCAGATTTGCTGAAACATCTCCTGTAGTGGATCCAGGCAGTATGGGTGCTCATGCCTCTTCTGGGTAACATTCAGTGGAACTTTCAAAACCCCGCTGACACATTGTTCTGTGTTCTTCTGACAGTGCAATTTTCCCTGTCCTTAGATGTCACAGCTCCTTTGCTTCCCCTTCTACACCCCTTGCCACTCAAGTACAGGAACCTTCTTGTGGAACACATGTGGCTTACTAAAACAGCATGATAACTTTGCCAATACCTGAAAAGAAAGGAACTTAACAAAAATGAACCAGGAGGTTTGCAGTGCCCTTTAATTTTTAACAATAAAAATAAAGCTCTCCCCCATTTTCCATACTACAACTGTAAAAACAGAATGAACAGTATAGAAGACAATGCCTTTGCATGACACCACCAGATTGATACACTTTGAATAAAATGCCCTCATTACATTTCAGATCATTACCATCAAGGCCTAGGAGAGCTCCTCCCATCATTATGCCTGGACAAGCAGCAACACTATAGTAAATAACTTCTATGAAGCATCACATTCTGGTCCAAGAGCAGGACAAGCCCCAATGACTTCATTATCTTGTTCCAGGCATGTAGATGGCGTATGATTATGGTAGAAATGGTGTTAAGCTGCGTGCTCCAAGTGATACAGCAAGTACTGGATATGAAACTTCTCAGAGCCATGCCCAAGGAGAACACATGAGCTGATTACAGCAATATCATCTGAGCAGTTGTTCCTGGGATTGTGCAAGTTAAATACTCTTGTTTTATTGGAGACTTGCAAAGAAGCCATTTCCGGCTGACACTGGTTATAGCTGTACCTGTCTAAGAAGATCTTTTATCTTGTATAACAGTTGGACCAGTGGAATAAAACATGAAAAAGTAAGTTAATATCTCCTTGAGCTTACAGAGAGTCAAGAAAGCAACTTCCCATGAATGGGAAGTTAGAGGTTTCCTGGAAGAAAGCTGCTCAGAGGACCCAAGCCCATGTTTCTGGGTAATAAACCATGTGCTAGTAAATTCTTTTCTTAAACTGATTTTTCATTATTAGAATGTGCTGAACCAATTATTATTATTATTATTATAGACTGAACCAATAAGCAAATTCACTTTTGATGCAGGAAATACAGCCACATGCCTGCAGTGACTCAAGCCAAAAGTCGGGGGGAGTGCACTAGAGCGTGCCTGCCAGCCACTGCCAAAGAGGAGGGAAGACAGAAGCCCTCTAAGACTTTTCCCCTCTCCCTGCTGAAGTAGAGGGGACATGGCCAGGCCCCAAGCCATGCTTTGCCTAAGCAAGGGGGTTGGCGGGGGGGAAAGGGTAGTGGCATTAAATTCATAAAAGCTTGAACAAGAATAGTTCTTTCTCTGAAAAACTATAAATGGAAGAACTATAAACACAGCATGGGCTGTGTATTTGCTTCCTCTTCCTGCTGCCCCCTAGGTCTCTGGGATTTGCAGCCCAGAATCAGAGCAAAGGACTCTGCAGGGTTGCTCATCACTTCTTCTTCCTGCTTCCGGGTGCCTCTGGGATTTGTAGTCCACAGTCCCAGCCAGCACTAAGTAAGCCAGCAGGGCAGGGCAGCTCTGTGCTTGGGGGAAGGTAAGTTTAACTTCCCTCCCTGGCCCCAGACCCCAGCTGGGATTTCCTGCGGGGGGGGCAGTAAGCCAGCCCTCACTGCTTCAGCTAGGGAGCAGAGGAGCAAGGCCAACCCTGCTCTCTGGAGCAGACAGCACAGCCCAGCCCAGCCCATGGCTGCAAAGCATGTTGGGGGACTCTGATTTAACTTGAACCAGGAAGGAATCTGGGACAGAAGTTTCATAATCCAGTGTGACCTGAGTTTCATAAACCAGTTTGAGAATGAGTGTGTGTGGGAGGTTTAGATGGGGAGAGGAAGTCTATTGCATATTGTAACAAGGAACCCTATCCCTGTTACCCAAAGGCAGGTCAGCCCATTTAAGACCAGAACTTTCTGGGCACAGCCTGCTGGCAGAGAAGGTGTTAAAAGTTGCTCCTGGCCAGCTAGTCAGGTGACTGGAAGGGGGCAGGCCAGAACTATAAAAACCTGGGGCTTGGCAGCAGTAAAGGGGCAGTGGCCAAAGGGGAAAGAAGAGGTGTGTGGGAGCTCCACAGAGAGGCTTGGCTGCTGGTCCAACAGCTGTGAGAGGGGAACTGCTGCTGATCCTCAGAGAAGCGGCGGCAGCGCCACTGAGAGGAGCATCACAGGCAGTGGGGAAACAGAAGCACCAAGCCACATAGAAAATGTAAGCTGGCCTTGCTGTCTTCTTCAGTTTCTATTTTTTGTTGCAATTAGAACCCACTAACTGACTGGTGCATGTGCACTTTTTGGTTGATTGATAGACCAGTGGTTTGTGGATGAGGCTATAGGGGTGGAGAAGGCCTCATTAGCGCCTTAGGTGCAGTTATAAAAGGCCAAGGTGGCCTGGTGCACCGGATGTGCGGTTTGTGTGTTTTGGGCTGGGCCAGTGGGGGTTGGGGTTAAGGTGCCCCTCCTCACCTTTTACTGGGAAAGTAACTGGCCTGGCATTTCCTGGGGACTCCCGTGCCACCAGGAGCCCCACCAGGCCACCCTTCCCCAGCATGGTGCGGTTTTAGATCATGCCCAGGACCAGGAGCCTCCAAACCATCCCCATCAGCTCCTGCCCTTACCTCCAAGGCGGCAGCTGCTGCTGCAGCTCAGCTAGGCTATGTGTCTGCCTCCCTTAGCCACAGCAAGCTGCAGCCTTTATATGCCTTGTTCAGAATGGCTGCCCTCATCCAGCACCTGGTAGCTGCCTGCCTCTGCCCTTAAAGTGGCAGGCACCCAAAGGTGCCCTGCCACAGGGATGTTTCACCTAATTGCCTGACTATGCTGTAGAGCAGTCTAAAATGGATTGTAATAAAGTATCCATTAAAACAAAAGGGACATCCCTAGCAATCAGTCTTAACTGATAAAGTTGTCTGAAAACACTGTATTATTCTAAGATAAAAATAAGGAAATGCCAATGCATAGTAACTGGAAATGTTTTACTGGTCAACAAATATTCAGGTGTAAAAGCCAAGAATGGGAAGTTAGCATAGCACCTGGGGGTGATATAAAAAGCAATAAAGAGAAACATTTTCCTGGCCAGCGGTAAAAATAGTGTTCAGAAAAATCCCATCTAAAGGAACACAGCAGGTGTCCTGTAACTTGAGACTCCAAAACCTAATGTAGATAAAGCACTAAAAAGAATTCCTTGGGGGGATTAATCCTGCATTAATTGTAAGGAGAGGAGCTAGTGGGCCTGATCGTTTTAAAGTGGTGTTGGTGCAGCCAGGATAGTCCTGGGGATTCGGAGAAACAGGATTTGACTAACTTTATAGTTGGGAGAGTTGTCAGACAAGGTTTTGACCCTGTATGTTGTGCCCAAAAGTGTCTATTATCTCTCCTAACTATAAATCTAATCCAATAAAGATACTACCAAATTAATTATGCCACTCTGATTTTTGAAAAGCCTCTTGCCTCTTTAACAAACACATTATCTCCTGCACATAAATAGGATTTTTCCATGCAAAACTTATATTTGATTTTTAGTGATTAGGGGTGAATTTGTATATGGCCCTTAAATTAGGGATGCAGTCCTGTCCCATTTAATTAGATAAATCACTAATGCATTTCCCATGGGGCTATGCTTTGGCACCACTTAAAAGCTGAATCTTACATGGAAAGATGCAGTTTATTTCTTAAGTAGATTTGCATGTTAAGAGTAAAGAAACAAGAAAGACAAGCACTCCAAAGTCTAATGGGTTTCTTGCAGAATTCAAAGTCTTTGCTTTAACATAAAGCTTTAAATGATTTGGAACCTGGTTGCCTGCGAGATTGCCTACCTCTCTCTTTCGATATGCTGAAGAGAGGCACCTGACCTGAATTACCAGCAATATAAAAAAGGTAGGTACTGTTGACAATATTTTGTGGGGATAGCCAGGGGGGATGGTCTCTTTGGTTTCCCAGAGCCCAGGTATACCATGAAGCCCAACTTTTAAACATCTCTGTGTAGAGTCTGTTGAGCTGAGCAATTATTTTGTAATTTTTAATTTATGGGATAGGCACCCAAAGCCCTGAATGGATGCATCTTTAAAAACCATTTAAAATAATAATACTGTTATGTTATTTTTAATTCATTGCTCTCACTTGGGTTTCCTGGCTCCCCAGCCAATGCTGTATTCACTGAACTCTCCATCTCAGTAGTAACACTGAAATTATGGCTCAGGAGTACCATCAAGGATTATTGATATGGAGACTGAGGAGTCTCCAAAAAAGACACTATAGACAAAGTCCACTGTTAGTACAGAATGGTATTAATACCATGTATCTGCCACCTTTCATATGCTACTTGCTCTCTTAAGGTATAACTTGTGTGTATCTTCCTAATATTAATTTAGTCCCTAGTAAATGGTACTGTGCGGGCCGCCTCCCGATCCCGTCCATGTCGCCATGTGCGAGCCAGGAGCAATATGCAGACCCATCTTTGCGCATGCGAGCTGTGGCCAGCAGCCCGGGCACGCGGGGTCAGAAGAGACTGTGCGGTGGCAAGGCACGCACGGGCTAGAATTAGTCACAGATGCGTAGTGGTTGATTCGAAGATTATTTACTTACACCCAAGATGGTCGCAGTGTAGGCTGGACAGTTTCCAAGTTCAGCTCCGCTTAAATCCTCGTTGGAGGACTACGACAAACTCGGTTCTTGGGCCCCGGAGTTGTTAAGGCTCCGCGGGTTCTGCAATTTCTTTCCCACGGAGTTGTCGAAGCTCCGTGGGTTTGGTTTGGCTCTCTGGCCCCAGAGTTGTTAAGGCTCCGTGGGTTCGGATCTTGAGTATATAGGATAGGGATACGTCTAGGATCGCGCTCGGCGACGGGGAGAGGCCAGAGGCTGTTTAAACCTCTGTTGCCTTCTTAAGAAATGCGTTGGGTTCGTAAGGATCCGCAGCGCTTGGAGATCTTCACACTCTCCCTCGGACTCCAATTGCTTTCTCTCCAACTTGGGCGGAAACCACCCAAGCTCTTTATACGGCTAGCAAGCCAATTGCTAGCCGCCATGTGTGCATAATTTAACACAAGCCAATAATGGGGCTCGAATTAAAATACAAATGGCAGGAACTCCTTTGCACCGTGCATTTCTGAGATGCAAAAGAAATGCACCATGCAAAGAAAGCTACAAATGACGGGAAAATTCTCCGTTGCACCGGAGTTCTTCTTTGCACCAGAAAACTCCACTGTGCAAAAAAGCTGCAATTTGGCGGGAAAATAATTTAGCAGTGCCGAAGCGCACACACAACAAAAATCACAACTATGGGTTGTGACAGGTACATAATCCTGATCTGTGGTTGGTCTACTACAAATAAAGTAGCAGATGAGTACATGGGTATAGTAGCCACATTGATCTAAGGACATAGGCAGACAAGTTTCTTTAGGTAAATCTGATATCTTTTTATTAGACCAACTCAAATAGTTGGAAAAATTCTTCTTTGCAAGCTTTTGGATATAAATACACTTCTTCAGGCTGAGGAAGCACCTGCAAATGAGTACATGGAATACAACTTCAACAAAAGTAGAAGAAATATTTCAGTATTTTTGTTACGTCTGGTATGGACAACAGCTTCTTAATTTTTATTTTTTTTAAAGACTATTTCTATCAAGTATGTCTAAAAGGTATTTCCAGTATTACTGTGAATTGGCACTTGTCCTAATGTATTTTACAGATGCAGTCCTCGTACTATAGAGTTCATATTCATCTCCTTTAAGGTGTTTGGCTATATTAACAAAATAAAACACCACCAGTAACAAAGAAAAGGGGTTCATCCCTTGGGTCTGCTCAGTCTCACACCTCATCTACTTACAGCAGGCCACTCCCACCTCTCTCCTGTGCCAGTAATACCTCTATCAGCAAATCAACAGAAGTAATTTAACTCTTTCTCAGCAGGATCTATACGTGTTGAAATCCCTGTCAGCCTGTTACACACTGATATCAACTGAGATTGCAATTTGGTATAGACCTAACAAAAATATAATGAAAAAGATATTTAACTCAATTGTTTTCTGTATCAGTAAGGTTGTTTCTTTCAATGTTTTATGAAGCTTGACAGTGTTTTGCAATTGTACTTTGACCTGATGAAAGCTTTGAATGGAAACTAATGCAGGAGGTGCTGTTTATCCTGGCAGTGAATCAATAGGCTATGTCTACTGTTTTTATCATTCTGCAGAGAAAAAGTTCTGAATTTTACTCTCCAGTGAAACATTCATTCTCTGGCATCAGTAATCACTACCTAGGTTTCTGTATGATTTTATAAGTGTTTGTGAACACTATGGTCTGTGAAAAACCAGCTAATGGAATGATCACACTTTCCATGCATATACAGCGATGCCTAGTGTACAGGTCTGTTTAAGAGACTTCAGCCTATGATGTAATTACTTTGGGAAATGCTTAAAAAGTGTCTTTAAAAAATACTGAAATTTCTGACTCTTAATCATAGTATTGTTATGATATGTGCGTATAATATGCAGCAATATAATGTATTTTTTTAAAGGCCAGTATTGCACGTCAGTGGCAATAAGGTCCAGCAGCCTGTACACTAGACCAGAAGGCAGAAGTGTGGGTTTCTGTTTCCAGCTCTGCTTCTGAGCTGCTGTGTGACCTTGCAGACAGTTGCAGCCTGTCGTGCATCTCTCCCTGCTCCTGTATCTTTTAGATTGTAACTGTTTGTTTTTCCTGTGTGTATAGTTTGTTTGTGTTGTGGTGTTTTGTTTTGTTTTTTTAGTACCTGGCACAGTGAAGCCCTGGTTAGGGGCTAGTCAGGATTTAAAAATCTTCTGATATTTATTTTTTTTTAAATAATTTTTCATGAGAAAATGTTGATCATTTGCAGGGACATCTGTACCACTTTTGACCAAAGAGTTGTTTCAAAACTTGGGGGGGTACACACACACACACACACACACCCCCATAGCCATGGTGATGGTCAAATTTACAGAAACCAAAGATGGAGAAATAAATAAATTGAAGTTTCCTACAATTTGCCTTTCATTAGCTCCCACTGATGTGGAAGGGCCGGTGCAAGATTGAAAACACTTTGGTTTGACTCAATGAAGTTTTTATTTTGTGTGATCAGACTGAGAACAGCAAGATCTTGTGATGTCTCATGTTTTTGCTAAAAATCAAGATTTCATGTGAATATTAGTTTTATTTTGTATAAATAAAAAACCCCAAAAACTAGTCCTCATGCTTGTGGAGAAAAATGCATAAATATTAAGCAACTGCTAAGAGCTGAGAGAACAGAAGGGAAAGAATAAAACAACCCATGGATCATTTCCATCCATAATCATATACCTGTTGTTAACTACTTGATTTGTTTGCTTGCTGCATCATAGTTCAGGTACATTTAGATAATACATACCCGCATTAGGTAAAGTACAACCAGCTGCAATAGAGACTTTGCTCCCACTTTGCCTTTTAAGCTCTTTCCTGCTCTTTAGTTCCTCAATTCCATGGGTTAGCCTATAGAAACCCAAGAACTAAAATGGTATGCTCTCCACAGGTCTGTACATGGC
>NW_005842571.1:785451-786784 GCF_000455745.1 Alligator sinensis | reverse complement strand
TTTCCCTAATTTATGGTGTTTGGAGGGCTCTTGTGTTGCTAATACTTCAATATGGAGCTCCTATGTAGATTTTCTTCCTTAGAGCATGGGTTGGCTTCCTGGCTGCATCTGGTTCACAAGTACCTACCTTTATAACAGTAAAAAAACAAAACAAAACTCAAACTTCATCCTTAAAAAGCACCTGGAAAATAGATGCAGCATTTAAGCAAAGAGGAGGTAACTCAGTGATTTAAATTTTGTTACTTTCTAATTAAGCTTTCAAGAGTAGTCTCCTTTTCTTACTATAGTACTCTCCATAACTTGCAATTACTGCAACCAGTCAATTAATGGAAGAGCAGATTGAATTACTTTGCTAAAAATCTATAAATAGAACAAAATGTGATGGATCTGGCCCATGGACCTGGAAGGCTTTGTCTGTGCCCATGCTGGGATTGGGCAGCTGGAAGCTGTGCCCGCAGCACCACAAGCTCTTCCCACCTTGGCTGCAGTATGGGCATGGCTTCTAGATGTTGGGGAACTGAGCTGAGGTTCGGCAGCTTGTAGCTACATCTACATTGCAGCCAGGAGGGAGGGGAGAAGCAGCAGCAGTGTGGACACAGCTTCCAGCTACCTGGCTCTGCCTCATTTCTCCATCAGCTGGAAGCTGCACCTGCACTGCAGCCGGAGAACTGTGGGTGGGGAGAATCAGTAGTCAGCTGGGCACAGCTTTCCTCCTGGTGGAAGCAGTGCTCATGCCCCAAACAGGGAGTGGAGGCCTGGGAGAAACATTGGCACAGCGAGCATAGCTCCTAATTGTCTGGTCTCAGCATGAGTGCAGGCAAATACCACCCCTGCTGCTGATGCTCTGCTGAAGCCAACCAGTCCTTGCCAGACTGGAGCTGGGTTGTTCAGGACTGTGGCTTACACTATGCTTCCTCTAAGGCAAGTTTTATAAGGCATTGGACTTGAGCTAAGTACATCAGGGGTCTGTTCTTCTGCAACAAACCTCCTGTGTGACTGGGGAAAATTATTTTCCTTCTCAGTGCTTCGGTTCCCTCTGTGTAAAGCTGGGATAATTCTATGTTTTTTGTCTACTTAGACTGTGAAATCTTTGGGGTAGAGACTGCTTTTTTTTATGCGAGTACATATAGTGTCTAGCACAGCTGGGCTTTGTCAGTTTGCATTGAAGCAAGGACTCTGTGCATTCTCATACACTCACATGCCTGTATTTTACGATGTCCTATGATCCTCTGGACATTGGTGCTTAATTCAGACTTCTGGACTCCACATAGATTCATAGATGCTAGGGTTGGAAGGGACCTCAATAGATCATCGAGTCCGACCCCCTGCATAG
>NW_005842571.1:779137-784294 GCF_000455745.1 Alligator sinensis | reverse complement strand
CTGGGTCCTCCTTCCTCCCCTTCTTGAAAATGGGGACTACATTGGCCCTTTTCCAGTCCTCTGGGACCTGGTCCGTGCACCACAAGTGTTCAGATATTCCCACCAGTGGCTGTGCAATGACGTCAGCCAGTGCCTTCAGTACCCTCGGATGGAGCTCATCCGGGCCTGCCAACTTAAAGGCATCCAGTTCCTCCAAGTGACTCTGCACCATCTCAGGGTCTACGCATGGCAGTCTATGCCTTGCTGCTGCCTCTCTACAATCCCAGTGAGAGCCTTGTCCTGCCCCTCACTTAGGAACACTGAGGCAAAGAACTCGTTGAGGTGTTCAGCCTTGTCCCCCCTGTCCGTCACCAATTGCTTCTGCCCACATGCTGGCCTAAAAGTCATTGTTTTGCAGTCCTTAACTTGTAGATCCCTATGTTGTTGTTTTTTTTTTGGATCTAACTCTTTGATAAGGAACCCACTTCTGAAACTCTTGGTCTGTGTATGTACATTTAATAGATGCAACTGTATGAATTAAGGACTCTAAGGACAGTGACGATCCACTGCTCAGTAATTTGTATGGAAAAACATAGCCATTTGGGGGTGCCTCATGCCTTCCAAAGGCTTACTTGCTCTTTAGAAGTATTTTTATGATCCACAGGGACACATCCTGAATGCATGGGATGATTTAGCAGTATCCATTTAATCAAAAATAGGGAAACCCTTCCACATCCTCTGTACTGTGGTAGTGGTTAAAAAATAAATTCATAGGAATTTCCTGAGAGTAAAACTGGGCAACATTTTTCAGCTGAATTTTTGTTGTGATAGAGATTGTGATAGAGATTGTGTGACAGTAAAATGTTCTGAACATTTGTATAGGTTTTTGCAAATTTCTTGTCAAAAAAGAAAACCAACTCCTCCCCCCCACTCAAAAGGTGGGGGGGGAATATTTCATTTTGAATTTTTTATTGTGGGGGGGGAAAATACTGTTTACCTTTTTTCCCATTTTATAGTTAAAAACAAAACAAGAAAACCCTTAAAATGTGTGAATCCAAAGTGAATAATTTATACAGGGTTAAATTCAACATTTTTTGACCCCATGTCACTAAAACCCCCCCACTTGCTTTTACAACTCTTCCCAAGACTCCCCTGCAATATATTTATAAGTGTATACAAGGTAGAATAGATGGTACTGATGACTGCACTGGCGACAGGATAGAAGGGTGGGCAATTTGTAAGTGTACAGAAATCTTCCAGCAACAACAGAAGGAAAGGAGGGTGAAGAAAAGAAAGGATGGATAGGTTTAGAGTAAGGTGGCCACTGACCACATCCCCAGAATACAGGACAGACTCCTGATGAGGGATGGGCCCCCTTGGCCAATCAGTGCTGAGGGGTGGGGCCACCACTTCCTTGGCCAATTGAGGGGTGGGGTTGCCAGGCCCCTTGGCCATTCAGCAGCAAGGAGTGGGGCCACCATCTCCCTCCCTCCTTGGCTGGCTCAACCCCTCTTCTCTCAGCTGTAAACTGCTCTACCTCTAGGCACAGCCAATTGAATCACAAGGATAAATGATTGACATGTATTTCCACCAGTGACCTGAAAAACAGGACTTTTTGCTGTCCGCTCCTCATTTAGAAATGGACAGGGAACAAAGGGTTTAAAAACAGGATGATCCAGCATAAAACAGGACCAGTGGCCCCCTTAGTTTAGTGGTAGGATGACCATACGTCCCAGTTTAGCTGGGACAGTCCTGGATTTCAGAGGCTGGTTCCAGCCAGCTAGTGAGAATTAAAATGAGCATCCTGGAAACACAGGGGCACAAAGCACAGTCTGGCAGGGAGGCGGAGTGGTACAGAGCAGCACAGCACACCAGGCAGGTAGACGGGTGCCACTGCCTGTCTGCCTAACTGCCTGGCACGCACAGCTGCACCACCCTTCCCCCACCTCTGTTTGCAGCAGCTCACTGATTTGGGAGAGTGGGGGGGGGCAGTATTCCAGATGTCCTGGATTTCCTTATGGTCAGCCTATTTTAGAGGAGATATAGGAAAAATGTGTGGAAGAAACAGTATCCGAACTTCCCTACAATTCTGTGCAGTCTCCCTCAAACTGAAGCTAACACTTCACAACTTTTGTTGTTACTATTAGGTGTGTATCACCTTCTCGCTTTTTCCTCAATATGCAGCTGCAAGGGGGATTAGAGGTGCTTATAATGTTATTAATGTTGATGCAATTGCTTTCTGTATTCATACTCTCTTTTTGAACTGCCACTTTTCTTTATTAAAACAAGTTCAGGTTAGTCTTTTAATATTTTACAGGTGATGAATACGTTCTTGTTCAATCTTTTCCCCCCAGAAAACTGGATGATGTTGTTTCCTTGTGGAGAATTCATGTAACTGAGGCTTTTAAAGACAAAAATGTGGTATTTTTTCTAGGTTATTATAAAGAATGTTGTTTAAAGGCATAGTAAGTTCCCTTACTTTTTCCTGGTCCCCAGATAATTTTGGGACATCTCCAATTATCCGTGTTTGTATTTTAAAACTGGAATAGTTAATATTTTCACTAAGAAATGGAAAAAGCAAACAAAACAGAAAAAAACGTAATTGTTTCCGATCCTCAAATGTTTTCGGCGAGTCACTCGCCTGCTTAGCTAGATAAATGCAACAGGACTTCCTGTGACTGTTGTACAGTTTTTCTTTAACTCCTTTTTTGGGGGGTTTCTTTTTTAACTATAACTAAAGAAACAAAGGGAAGAAGTGGCTAATGGAACATCTTTTTCACACCAGGGTCTCTTCCCATGTCACTTGCAGGAGGTAGTCAAGTCTGCCAGGCAGCTGTACCACCTCTGTACTACCACACAGTCCTCCAGAAATCTGCAGATAGATGGTGTTGTCTTTCTATCTGGCAACAGGGAATTCAAAGATAATGCAAATTCCTGACAGGAAGTGAGCAAAGAATATTAACTGTTCTGTGCTTACTCCCTCTTGATGAAGTTTCAGGACCAAAGAAAAGTGACAGAGACTGTAGCTTTCTCTTCACATTTGTTTTGCTGGCAAGAGAGCAGTAAGAGGTTGGTGGGCTCCAGAGATGGCCAATGATCCTTATCCTCTGGCAGTGCCATAGCAAGTTGGGGGGTGGGGTGAGCAGGGCAACTGGGCACCAAAGCAAAGGGACACCAACAGGCACTGTCCAGTCCAGGTGGGGCCTGGGATGGAGCCATAAGCAGCTCATTTCGGGGGGCACGGGGATGGGGAGAGGGGTAGCTCCCATCACTGTGTGTATTCCCAGGCAAGCATGGGGGGGTGTCTCCTGGATCTGTGTGCAGGGTGAGGGCAGGCTGTCACTGAAGGCACCAAACTTCCTTGTCATGGTACTGCCCTCTGGCATGTTTTAGCAAGTGTGCAGTTAAAAGGCTTCAGAAGCTTGGAGAGTTAGCACTTTCTTTTTCTCATGTGAAAAGAACAGCTACTTCCCCTCTGCTCCAGTGGAAGAATTCTCATGAGACTCTTATGATGGAGCTATGTACAGTTTTGTTCCTACCTGGGCCTTTCTCCTGTTGCTGGTAGATGGATAAAACCATAGAGAACACTAGTAAAAATTAATGTTATAGTCTCATGCACCCAATGGAAAAAAAGAAGTCAGACTCTAAGAATTTTATTCACATACCTGGTTTATTTATACATAACAGAGGAAGGAGAAAAGCTAAAATGCTTTGGCAAGAAAATGCCTTGCTCATTCCAAACCAATTAGAAGTACAAACTGAGCTTTAAACTTCAAATCTATCAGAAATGCAGCTGTTATTAACTCAAGGCCTTGCAGAAAATAACTGACACCAGAAAGATAATGACTGAGTCAGAGATTTTGTAACGGATTTGCCAGCCAGCATAGTTTTCATTTATATGTAATACTACATATCCAAAAATAAGATACTTTATCTCATAAATACAGGTGAGACAATTACAGGAGAGAGAGGTAAAAGCTTTTTTTCCCAGATTTTTGCAGGTATGACTTTTTTTTACCTGTAACAGTTGTACGTATCCTTGAAGTAATCTCTTAAAGCTGCTACCATTTCCTCCTTTAAATCCCTTCTCATGACGCTTTCCTGCCATGACAGCTATAAGTAATCAGTAAATCAAATATAGCTTGGTCATGTGCCAGTCAGAAAGATCTGATTTATTTGTTTTAATCTTGAAGCTATCCAATAGTCACATAACTTTTAAGAAAACCATCATGTGATCTAATTTCATCAGACTCTTCTGCCCTCCTGTAACCCTTGTTTGGTTTCTCATCATCAATTATTACATCTTCTCCCTGATTTAGATTTGTCAGCAGAGTGGAGCTGGGAAAATTTTCTGTTTGTATGGTACTATGACTCCAGTTGTGAACTGAAACCTATAGGCACTTTCACAATTATACACACAAATATTAATAAATAGAATTCTAAATTGCCTGTTTGTGTTGGCAAATTATTTAGTTAGATAACTAATTTCTAATAGGTTTTTTTCCCTATAATGCCTAAGGAACTTCTACTCTTAAACTGAAAATAGTATACAAAAATAAGGGTATCTTTCCAGGGTTACTGTGAAATCATATTTTGATAGCAAGACCACATGAACAAGTTACCACAAGGTAAATTAAGTGTGAACATGCAACACGTTGGTTACTCTGTGGTAACTGCCTATGTGCTTACTCTTACTGCATTGAAAATGTGAGGCAATTACTCTTTTTGTTAACATCTCTGGATCAAGCGCAGGAAGGCACACCCCGCCCCCCACTCCCCACCATGGCCAGATCAGAGCTAGGCCAGGCCATTACTGTGCAGCCAAATTGGGCCCAGGACATGTGTGCCCCACCCCTCCCCCACCCCAGCAGGATTGGGGCCAGGTTGGACTCTGTTGTATGGCTAGATTTGACCTGGCTCCCCCTCCCCTAGCACAGTCTGGGGCCAGGCTTCCTGCCCTCACCCATAAAACAGAATGGGCTTAGGCTGCAATTTAGGATATGGCCTGGGTTCCACCTGCTGGATCCGGCCCATGGATTTACTGAGCACTTCCCATCCGGCCCATGGGATGAAAAGGTTGGTCACCACTGCTCAAGCATTTTTATCTTCCTAACCCTGCCCATATATTATTTCCAGTTTTATGCAATAGTGAACTTCTCCTTTTGGCCATAGCTGCTC
>NW_005842571.1:773400-779106 GCF_000455745.1 Alligator sinensis | reverse complement strand
GGAAATCTTAAGTTTTTTCTTCCTTTAACTTGGCAATTTTTTTTTTTCTCATTTTCACTTGCTTAGGCCTCCCACTCGTGCCACTTTCTCACTATTCTATCTTGAATGTAACAATCAACAGAACACTCCTGTTTCTATTTTATCAGTTCATTTATCAGTTGTAATCTTAAAATGTCATATGAAAAAAGAAGATTCATTTGTTGAATCTTGTGATACTCCTAGACTGCAAGCAGGGTTCAAATTACACTTTGACTCAGGGGAGGGGGGGTGCTGAAAAAAAAATTGAGCACCCATCACAATGCCCTAATAAAATTGGAGAGCCCCCAGTTATGATTTTCAAAATTTACAGCGGGGTGGATGCTTCTCTCTTATGGGGGGTGTGGCGGAGCACCTTTGGGATGCTTACCATGTGGCAGGGGCTGCAATAGGCTGGGGAAGAGCCCAGCAGGGGAGGCAGCCAAGTGAAGCCCCCCTCAGATCTCATTCTAAGGGGAGAGGTGTGTGGCGGAGCACCTTTGGGGGTGCTCACAGGCTCTGAGGGGGAGCCTGCTTTGGAGAAGCAGCAGGGGAAACCTCCCCCAGGTACCATCATCAGGGGGGAGGTGCCTGCCACTTTAAGACCTGAGCCAAGCAGCCAGCAGGTGCTCGAATGCAGCAGCCATTTTAGATCCCTGGCTGCCTATATAAACAGATCAGTTTCCTGCTGGCAGGCCAGGCAGTAACATTGCCTGGCTGCAAGGCTTCATGTATTATCCTGGAAGGGAAGCACCGTGACCATGTAGGTGGGCTACCCAGGGGTAGTGCTGGAGTGATGGAAGAAGCGGAGAGGAGGCGAGTGGCTGGATTGCTGGAGGAGGCAGCACAGAGGTGAGCTTTGACTGAGAAGCAGTATGGAGCATCAAGCAAGTCATCTGAGGTCATGAGAGAATCTGCAATGAAGACAGTGACTAGTGAGCTTACAGAGGGTGTTGCTGAAGAGGAGGTTGCAGTTTGGTCCATGGTTTGCCAGCAGGGCAAGGTGGTCCCTTTGGAGATTAAGAAGAAGAGTGATGCTGAGTTGCTAGAAGGCTCCAGAGAGGGCGGGTGGGCCAGCAGCAGAAGCCAAGGCAGAGCTGGGCAGAGAGCAGTGAAGCTGTGGGGAAGGTTCCAGAATCTTCCTATTGCTGGTGGGGAGAAGGAGAACCGTGAAGAACCATTAAACTGCGTGTGAAAGTCACTCCGAGCCCTGAGGGGGTAAAGGGGAAAACAACCATATTAAGAGCAGACTTTATGATAAGGGTTCTTTTCGAGGACTTGAAAGTTAACCCTAAAGATTTCAGTTGTGTGGTGGCGTTGGATAACTTTTGCCACTGGAATATTATCTTCTGGAGGCAAGAGGCATACTCTGCCTTCTGAGCCGGGTTCGCTGAAGTGGCGGGCAATAAGGACTTGTGGGGTCTGCATTTTTTTTTTAAACCATCCAGAAAGCCTGGGAGAGGGTGCTGTACTTTAAAATGTACACAGATGACTTGGAGCCTGAAGATGTGAGGAGGTGGCTGGAGGGGTGGGTCCAAAAGATCCTGGATATCGAGCGCGTCTCGGACCAGTGGCAAATCTGGACTGGGTCATGGAGATCTAGAGTGGTCCTAGAGGAAGACCTGAGATGTCCCAGGGAGGTGAGGTACCTGCCCTCTGTGGTGTTGATAGGGCCCCACCGGGGGTACATAACCTATCATGGCCAGCCTAAACTCTGCAGCAGGTACGGCTTAGAGGGGCATCTAGCTGCCTTCTGTAGCCTGACTGTTTGCTACAGGTGTGATGGCATGGGGCACTGGGCCAAAACCTGTAAAGAGAAGCTGAAATGCACTGTGTGGAGGCGAGGGGCACCTTCAGTGCCAGTGCCCGCTTTCCTATGCAAGCAAGGCACACGAGCCACATCCAGCCGAGGAGAGGAGCGAGCAAGATCCAGGGGATGCAGAGGCCAGCCATTTGGACGTGGACAGCTTTATAGTTGAGGAAACAACAGAAGCGGAGCAGAGAGATGATGCGATTGAGGCAACTGACTAGCTCACCGAGTCAGAAGAAGAGCCACAGATGGAAGAGGACCAGAGCAAGGGAGCAGAAGAAGGGGCACAAGAGTCTGAGCCAGTGGGCATGGACCTGGAACTGCCTGGGCATAAGGGGAAAGAGCCTGGCTCAGTTAAAAAGAAAGAAGAAACATAGTGTAAAGCCAAAGAAAAAGAGGGTAGAGAAGGAAGGGGGGAAGGTCTGCGAGACAGAAGGGGGAGCGCTTGGAAAAGAGGAGGGGAAGAGCGGAGCTGCCCATGGATAGATGAGATGTTGAGGAAGGTAGAAGGGAGGAAGGTGGTGTTTTCTTGAGCCCAACTGTGATTGAACACCTTGCAAGGGCTATGGGAATGCGAAAAGTGGGGTGAGACACTTCAGAGTTAAGTAGTGGCACAGACGAGACATGATGCGGGGTTCTTTTTGGAAAATTGCTGTTATGGCTCTGTTCTTGACATCATTAAATGTAAGAAGTCTGTACAGGAGGCAGAAATGGGGCTAAATGCACAGAACCTTATAAGGCCTAGGCACGCAAGTGTTGGGTTCTGCGGGAGTGGGATTCCTGGGAAGGGAGGGAGGCTTGAAATTCGAAGACCTGCAGGTCTTGGAAGAGGGGAGACTGAAGTAAGCAGTGGTGGAAGTTGAGGACGTGGATGTGATGTTGTATCATGTATATGCTCCAGCTGAGAGAGTGGAGAGGGTGCACTTCTTTCACAAAATGGGTATGTGTGGGTGCGGGGGGTGGAGGACCACGGATCATGATGGGGGATATAATTGCATTATTGAAGAGGGTGGGTGGATTGGGATAGAGTGGGGATGGATAGCACTGGGAAATGGCTGAGGGGGTGGATTAAAGACAAGGGGCTCCAGGATGTTTGGGAAGGGGCGGGGGTGTTTACTAGAATGGCTCCTGGTGGGAGGGTGCAATCAAGAATCGACTTTGTCTTGGTGTTGGAGGGGTTGGAGATCCATAGCAAGCAACTGGTCGATGATCCGAGAAGCTTGCGTCTTGTCTTATGGGTGGAGGTGGGAGGTGAGCCTCTGCCCAATGGCAGAGGCTCAAATAGGAGAAAGGGGTATGGAAATTTAATGTTTCCTTATTGGATGACACCCAAGAATGCTATGCCTTTCAAAGGGCATACAACCAGTGGCAAACCTTGCAGCCCTTTTTCCGAATGTGGTGGGACTGGTGGGTGGAAATTAAGGGGCGCATGCGGGAGTGGTTCAATGGTGTGGGGAGGAGGGGGGCACAGCTGAAAAAGGAGTTGGTGCGCTTGCAAGGGGAAGTTCAAATTTTGTGGAAAAATTGAAGGGGGTGGGGGCGGAACAGTTAAAAGAGAATGGAAAAGGGCAAAAGAGGGAGTGCAAAATTGGTTCCGGAGCAGGATGAAAGAGCAGATGTTCCTGGCCAAGGTGGAGTGGGTGGATGAGGGGGAGGAATGGGGGCAGTTTTTCACCTTGCGGGTGAAAAGGAAGAAGTGGGTGATGGGGACGGTTCACACGGCCAATGGAGGGAGGATAGAGGACGCGGAAGGGGTTTTGTGGGAGGTGATCAGTTATTATGGGGATTTGTTTCACAAGAAAGCGGTGGGGTGGAAACAACTGGAGGGTCTGGTGTGGGGGTTGGAAGCAAAAGTGGGGGAGGAAGAGAGGGAGGGGCTGATTAAGGAATTGACGGAAAGCAAAATTCTGGGAGTGTTGAGAACAGTGCCGATAAAGAAGACGCCAGGAGGTGACAGGATCCCGGTGGAATTCTATTTGAAGTTCTGGGACTTAGTTAAGGGGGATCTCTTGGCCCTATTTAGGGAATTTATGGATCAGGGATGGGTAGAGGATGGTTTTGCACAGGGTGTTGTGTTTCTGATCTATAAGAAAGGGGGCTGGGAGCACATCAAAAATTGGATGCCAATCACCTTGTTGAATTCGGACTATAAGTTATTTTCTAAGATCCTAGTGGCAAGGTTGGGGGAGGTGTTACCATAGGTGGTGGATGGGGAACAAGTGTGTGTGTGTGTGTGTTGGGGGGGATGGTGGACAACAAATACACTGGGTGCTCCGGGATACACTGTCATACATTTTTTACCAAAAGTGGAACACTATAGTTGCAAGTCTTGATTTGCAAAAGGCGTACAGCAGTATTGGGCATGGGTTTTTGTTTCGAGTTCTGGAAGGAATGGGGATGCCAGGGAAATTTGTGGGGTGGGTACAGGCACTTTATGGAAGGGCAACGAGCAGGGTGCTGGTGAAGGATTTCCTGGGGGAAGTTTTTGAGTGGATTCGGGGGTGAGACAAGAGTGTCTGCTGTTACTGGGGCTCTTTGTTTCCGCCATTGAGCCACTGTCATGGCGGATCAGGGGAGATAGGGTGATCAGCAGGGTTAGAGTACTGAGGGGGAGGAATTAAAAATCCTTTTATACATGGATGATGTGACATGTGTGGTAAGGGATGAGGGGTCCCTGGGAAGAGTGGTGAAGCATGCAAATGAGTTTGGGGAGGTATCCAGGGTAAGGGTGAACGTGGACAAGAGTGTTATCCTGGTGGTGGGGATTTGGGGAAATTTGGATTGCGGGTGGAAAGAGAGGAACTGAAGGTACTGGACATGTGGATGGATACCCAGGGGAAAGGGAAATGGGCATGGGAGGTGTTGGAGGGGAGGGTGAAACAGACGGTGGGGTTGTGGGGGACATGGGCTTTATCATTGAGGAGGAAGGTGCAGATGGTTAAACAGTGCCTGTTGCCAATGATTTTGTACATGGTGATGTTGTACCCCCCTGTCCTGGCTATAGGCCTGGCGGGTCCAATGGGCCTTGTGCCTCTTCTTTTGGGGGGAGAAGACAGAGAAGGTGGCTAGGACAGAGCTATATAAGGAGGAAGGGTTGGGGGGATGGGGTTTCCCCAACACAGAGGTTTTTGTTGATGTGCGCTTCTTGAAGACGGTGGTGAGGGAAGCGAGGGGAGCACTGGGAATGGTTTCCAACTTCTGCAGGTTCTGTAGGGGAAGGCTACTATGCAGGTTGGGGCTGTTTGGGAGCAGGTGGAGAGGGGCATGGGCTTGGCAGATGTCGCTCCCTTATGCACGACTTGGAACTTTTGTCACGAGGGAAGGCTTGAAGGGGTTAGGGCTCAAAGGGCTGGGGGACGCCAAAAGAGTCTTTAATTTCATGACAGGGAGGTAGAGGATGATAGATGTGGGGGAGTTGAGATTGGAGCAAGTCAGTAGGGTGTGAAAAGGGTTGGTGAGGAAGAAATGGAAAGGGGAGCATGAGGAGCTGGCATGGACAGCTGTGTGAAATGCTTTGCCGGTACAACAGGTGCTCTATCGCTGGGGGCTGTTGCGGTCCCCCAAGTGCCCAAGGGAGCTCTGCAATGAGCCCGAGTTGGTGCCACACGTGCTGTGGGACTGTTTTTATGCACAACAGGTGTGGTGACAGGTAGCCACCTATTTGAAGGATACTGGAAGAGGAATGGGGATCACCCTCAAATGTTTTATATAGGTTATCAGGGGGAACAGATGGGACACGGGGAGTGAGCGTTTTGATCACATGCACCAAAGTAGCACTATGGAAAGTGCGCTCGCTGTTGGCACTAAAGGGGTTATGTTTTTCCACAGTAGAGTGTTTACAGTTAAGGATGCATGAGCTGGAGTTTTATAGAGGTAGGGAA
>NW_005842571.1:758612-773390 GCF_000455745.1 Alligator sinensis | reverse complement strand
GGAGGAGATGCAAAGCTATGGCAAGGGCTGGACTTCAGGGGGTTGTTTCAGCCCCCCATAGGGATAGGTTGAGTTTAAGGTAAGGCACTTAGTGCCCGAATGGGTGGGTGAGGGCTTGTGGATGGGATACGGAGGGGAGAGGTGATTTGCGCCTAACTTTTTGTTTTTCTGGTTTATATACTGATGACTGAACCTGTATGTATATAAGAAGCAAAGTGTAATTTGTTCTTGATAGATACCTCTCATGCTGGCCGATACTGGCTACAGTCTAAGTGAAGTTGAATATGATGTCAGTTACTATGTTTCTATTATGTAATCCTTGGAAATTTTATGTTGTAATTGTTTCTGTGAGGCCTCTGTTGGGGTCATTTTAGACTGTCTGCTTTTGTCTGTTTTCTAATAAATTTTGTCTTTTTTTTAATAAAAAATTTAAAAAAAAAAAAAAAAAAAAAAAGAACACTCTGGAGGTAAGGGCAGGAGCTGTAGGAGATGGTTAGCAGGCTCCTGGTCCTGGGCATGACTTAAAACTATACCCTGCTGGGAGAGGGTGGCCTGGTGGGGCTCTGTGGTATGGGAGCCTCCAGGAAATGCCAGGCCAGTTATCACCCTGGTGAAAGACAAGTAGGAGCACTTTAACCCTAGCCCTCACTTTCAGGTGGGTTTGCGTAACATCAGAGGCAGTGGGGGCCAGGCACGGCTATGGACACCTGAGCCCTGTGGGGTTTAAGACCCCGAGGAGGGGGAGTGGGGGCCAGGCATGGCTACGGCCACCTGAGCCCACCGGGGAGTGAAGCCCCATGGCCCCAAGTGAGGGGGGCGGTGTGGCAGTGAGGGAGGCAGAGATGAGGAACCCCAGTGAGGGGGGGGAAAACCAGAGGGCTGAGAGCCCAGTATGTTTATACGTATATGTGTATGTATGAGCACAATGACATGTTGCTCCTGGCGGGGAATGAAAGTCTCTGTGAGACCCTGGAACACCAGTCGTGGTATGAGGTACCCCAGCAGCCACAACTGGGTAGGTTAACCTCTAGTAGGGCTGGAAGGCAGACCTGAGAGAGAGAGAGTGGGGCTTAGAGGCCTGATGTAGAATACCCTCGACTGGTCCATGACGGAGCCAGGACCAGAACGGTCAAAAGGGCCAGGGGCCCACCGCGAGGGATGCCCAGAGCTGGAGGCCTGGGGTTCCGACTGGCCTTGGAGGTGAAGCCAGGGCCTCTGTGGCCAAAGGTCCTGTGGGGATCATGCTTGAGGGGAAATAGTTTCAGGGAGCTAGGCAGCCCGAATTTAGGCAGGGTATGTCCCCAGATTGGAGGGATCTTAGAGGGGTCCGAATTCGAGGATTCTGGGGCCCAGTGTGGGGCTGGTGAGATTAACATCTGGATGCCATCTGCGAGGGATGGGCTGCAGTGTAGGGGAGGTAAGGAGCCACAGAGTGCCCCCTGGCATCGGGGCATGAATGAGCAGCCTCCCGCCTCAATTAACATCTTAATTAATTAAGAACAAGGCATGGCAGATGAGTCAGGTGTGTGACGGGCTCAAAGTCAAGTGGGGAACCTAGCACTGTGGCTAGGCAGGGAGCTCCATTTTGCCACAGGGGGCTCACCCCCCTACCCCGAGCTTCCCCATAATTCAAACCCTGACTGCAAGTCTTCTGGGACAGAGACTGTGTTTGTGTTGCCTGGTTGTACAGTACCTATCTCAGTAAGGCCCTAACTCCTGACTAGGGCCTTAAGACTCTTACCAAAATAATAATTCTGAGGAAGAAAAGGGGTTTTACATAGTTCCAGTTGAAGATAACCATCATGGGTGTGTCCCCATAACCACACACCCTGCACATATAGGCATTCACTGCACTGCTAATTTTCAGCACAGCGGGGGGGTGTTGACAGGGGAGATTCTGGTGTGGGAAAAAAAAAACAAAAGAAAAAAACCTGTGCCAGAAAAAAAGAGGGTGGCATGCATGGTGGCTATGTGCACCACCTGAAACTGGAATCTGGCCAGCCAGAGAGATGCTCCAGCTGCCAGGCAGACTCTGCATGCCTAGATCACTGCTAGATCACTGAGAGCCCCCCAGGATCTCGGGTAAAGCTTCTGTGGCCAGCCCAGGTGCTGGCCCCAGCGCCCCCTACCCCATCTAGGGCAACTTGCCATGTGCCGGAGCATGCTTGCAGGGGCTTTTCCTGGGGAAAATTAGCAGTGGCATAAATATGTACTGCTACTAGTTGTCCCTGGAAAATGCAGGTTCCTGCTTGTGGGGTCACTCCCCTTGAGTGGCTGTTTATTTCCTAATTTCTGACCAAAAAAGGAAAGGATCCATTGACAAACTTCCTTATGACCTTTTCTAGTCTCTATCAGGCTCTCTTCTTGTTCTTGCCTTTATTTTCTCCCATTCATTCCCTTTCTTCATTTAATCTTTTCATTCTTTCCCTCACACTGTTGGTACAGTCTGCTTTTCTCAGTTCCTATTCACTAGGACAGCCTTCCTATATTCCACCCCCCTTCTCTTCAAATCTCATCTGAAAATTTACCTTTTCTCTTTCCTTTGTCTTTTTTAATTTTTCTCACGCTGTTATGTTTCTTAAACCTTTACATTAGTTGGCTCTGTAAAGTGTTTTGAAAGATATCTGCAGAAATAAACCTGTAGTGTTTCAGATGGCATTTTTTCCATATAGCAGTTGAGAACTCTATTCAGTTTGCTTATGTACCTGGTCTTAAATATTGCTTCTATTGGTTATTGTGATATCAGTGTCCTGTGTTCATCACATGACATAGTGTAAATCTCTCAGTCCTTAACTTCTCATTGTTAGAGCACACTTAACAAAACTGGTTTGGGATTGTGTTTAACTTTGAACAAAAGATTCTTGCTGCTTTTACTGTTGGTGACCCAATGATAGCTGAGCTGGCTCACAAAAATGAATGTTTCTTTATTTCTTAAAGGTAAAGACTTAAAAATTGACACAAATGCTGCAAATACTGCGTTGAGGGAAGGAAAAGATAGTTTGGAATATGATGAACTTTTTACAAGTATGTTCTTTCCTCTATACAGACAATGCATTTCCATGCAGTTTGAGTACTGCAAACCTGGAATGTAGACAGAGCTAGTCTGTATTTTTCAGAGAAGGACCTGGGGGTTACAATGCAATGAACAAGTGTGCTCTTGTTGCAAAAAAAAAAAAAAAAAAAAAGCCAATAGCACATTGCGCGAAAATTGAAGGAAGTGATTCTTCCAACTTTATTTGGCACTGATGAGGTCTCACCTGAAGCACTGTGTCAGGCTCTGGGCCCCATACTTCCAAGCTTTTCACATCTTTCTTGAAAGAGTCCAATGGAGAGTGACAAAAATTATTAGAGGGCTGAGAAACATGATGTATGAGGCTAAAAGACCTAGGATTTTTTAGTCTGGAAAAGAGAGGAGTGAAGGGGAATTTGATAACAGACTTCAAGGACCTGAAGGGTGACTATAAGGAGGCTGGAGATTAGCATTTCCTATCTGAATGGAGGCTTGCAAACCATCTATTCATCAGCTGGGTCAAGAGCTCTGAGCTAATTGCTGGCACATTTGACATCCACCTGAGAGGTTTTTTCCCCAAATGTCTCTGAGCTGGAGACTTTCACTAGGACTTCTTCAGGAAGTTAAAGTTTGTTTTGACAATGGGGTGTATGTATGGTTGGCTCCAGGATCAGGGCAAGGAGTGCGTGGCCACACCCCCTTTGGCTACATGGCATATGTGTACCCATGAGTTCTAGAGCTGTGGGAAAACAGTGGCTCTGACCAGAGCTCCCCGTGTGCTGTTAACCCTATGGGCTCTGGCCAGTCTCTGTTTTCATGCCCAGGGACCAAGTGCTGCCAGCATTCACCTCCCTTCCTCCATCCCATCTCCCTGCCACCCCTCCCCACCCACCCTGGCTGAATATAACAGCAGGGGGAAAGAGGGAATAAGCAGCAGAGGTGGCATTCACCCCCTGGGCTCCAGAAACAGAGGTTTTAGCCATGGCCTATGCCAATCAACTGGTAAACTCAGAGATTATGGTACACACAGAGCTCCATCAGGAGTTCTGTTGACATGCCAATGAGCTCAGCTGTGTATGCACCACATGGCTGACAGGGGGTACGACTGCGCTGGCATGGCCCCCAAGTTGCATGGCAGCCATTGGAGAAGGCCTTCTGCATGAGGCCTCACTGCACAAGTCCTGTGCAGGGTGATCCTGGCTGATGTCACCTGCATTTTTTACCAACCACGACTTCATTTACACACTTCCAAACTACAGTTGCACAAGTAACTTCCTTGTCGCTCTGCCACTGCCAGTGGCCATGGTTAAGGAGAAGGAGGGAGCTCAGTAGGGAGGTTCTTTTTGACACTATCTCTTTCATAGAGGCAGAGTCTCTCTGAGCACAAGGCAAGGATTCCTGAGGTTCCTCCATGAGGCAGCTGTCCAAAACATCCTTGCTGTCTCTCATTTTGAATCTGTGATCTGCACTCCTGTCCCTGTTCCTTTTCATTTGTTTTCCCCATAGGTCCAATGGCCCCTCCCTCACCTAAGAGGGTGGGCTCTTAGTTGTATCAGGCTTTGCCAAGCCCCTTCTAGGACTAAAATAAGTTAATGTCAGTCATAATGGCTAATATGTGGCGGGGGGCCAAGAGGAATTAAAGCATTGTCCATCATAAACTACCTGTATTATAGAAAACACTGAGTCATTAGGCACAAACATGCTTTACTTGAACAAATAATGTTTTGCCTTGTTTTGCATGCCATACAAGATATAAAGCTAAGTTACTATGACTGTGTGATCACTATTAAGTCAATACTGGACTTTGGCAAAAATTACTATTAGTAATTCTCTTTGAAGAAACAGTACTTTGTCTTAAACAATCATACATTTGTTAGGCAGTTGCAGTTTCATTTATTTATTTAAATGTCATTCTAACTGCTGCACAGATATTTGCTCTGAGGCAGGGCCACAGCGAAAGTTAAATCCTTGTAATTAGTGGAGCATAATTGCGTTCTAGTTTATATTTTTGAATGAAAACCAGTCTGACATTACACCCTTATCTAATTCAGACCCATTTTCTAACTTCCTTTTGTTACTCTAATATATTTAACAGTTTTGGACATCAAGAGCTATATTTCTCAATTTCAGGCTGTCAGATATTAAAGAGGCCAATGTATTTTTGCCATAGTAGAAAAGGTAGTGTTATTATTCTGTGCACAGGCTGACCTCACACCAGCTGGACGTCAGTAGCATAGTTGGTTGTGGCTTCCTATCTGTGCTTATTGTCCTTCAGTAGATTTCTCTAGTTGTCCGGCCAACATCTGCTGTTGATCCAGGAATCAATGTCCTTTCTGCCCTCCCTCTGTTAAACTGGTAAGTGATTGTCAGAAGGAGCCAATGAGTAGTTGAAGCATGTAGTGCTCTTATCAGAAGCTTATCGTGAAACCCAGTGACCCTTGCTTGGGGGTTACAGGAGTGTATTTGCTGCTTATTGTTGCCAGCTGGGGGAAATAGGGTTGAGTGGAAAGGGGCATTGTATCTGGGGAGTGAAGCCAAAGCAGACTAAGTGGAGCAAAGGGAACCAAAGATTAAAATGAGATGGTACACTAGTAAACCAGAGAAAGACAAATCGGTGATCTTTGTTCATAAAGAGGTAAAAGTTAGAAGAGAATGGGAAGAAACGGGGATGGGATGGGAGCAAAAGTAGGGGTAAGTAGACACTGAAAAGACCTGAGCAAACAAGACATGCAGAACACAGCGAAAGGAATGAAGGGAATGAACAGTATAAACAAAGGAGTAACAATGGGCCAGCTTTGTCTTTGCTATGATTCTACTGTAATGCTGGAATTAAGCCAGTCAAGATTCTGGCCTAGTAAGTATTCTCCTAAGAGGAAATTACTGCCAACTGCTGTCCTGAGGAGTAATTTTAAAGGGATAGTAAGTTTGTTAAAAATGTCAAGGTTACAAGTAATCAAGTTGTTATAACTAGTGTGTCTAAATTAGCATGCACATTTGGTCCATTCCAAACAACTCTTGGTCTAACCTATTACTAAAAATACACTGGCAATCCTGCTACACAACTACAAAACAGCACCCTAACCTGCCACAGGTAAAGCAGGGGGACAACTGTGAAGTTACACACCATGATTGTCACAGGAATCTGGAGCAGAGATGTTAACATACAGCCTTGTATCTATCTCAAATGTTGTTGATTTAAATTATGCACCAGCGGCAATTGAATGTAGGTGCAGCACAAAGTAACCTAGGAGTAGATTCCTTAGTCAGGGTTCATGCCCAGTATGTTCTGGCTGGGCAGGATTTTCTTAGCAAATTTTGAAGCATTTTTAGCTACATTTGATGTAGAGGAGGCAGCCTTCCAGCTTGCTAGCATACCTGTCATTTGGCAGTTCTTTGCCTGAAATGACTGTCAGGGTTTTTAACAGTAGCTGTCGCTACTAGCAATCAATGTCTTCCACTGCTTTGGGAGTATTGTGAACTATGTCTATGATTGGCAGCTCTATCGGCTGTAACCCTATCAGTATAAGAGAGATGTATGGATTTAACACATCAAGGCACTTAGCTACTTCAAAGGTCTGGTCATATACATCCTTGATGTTGTTCTACGTTCATGGAAAGATAATGGGAAAGTACTGCAATACTGTGAGTAACATCACTGAACAACAGGATGTCACCTACAATGTACTAAGCTGCCTGTACATTTTCAAGTGTCTGACATTTTTTACTTTTGTGTAGTGCTCCAGCACTCTAACCAAGATACAGTTTTTGCAGTTTTTTAACTGAGCTAAATGGGTATGCTATACACACTTTTAATAGAAAACATTTAGATAGTCAAGGGAAGGATGACAATATGGGGAATTCTAAAAATGCTTTCAAGTCTAACTCCAGAGTTAGAGATGACCACCTGACTACATTTATTGAACTGAGAACTAGGGAACACATTGATCAGGTTCTTTAGCCTGCTCCTATGGACCCAAAAAAGGAATTCTAGCCTAACCCTACTATCAAGTTGGGAATCCCCAAGGGGCTATATTGATATAACTGGCTCTGACACAACCATCCCTTCACCTCCCTTACACAGTAACCTTCATGGGAAATGGGAAAGGCAGGGTGAAAGAGTGCCCAGGGCTGCACTTTTGCTATATGTTGTTCAAGTACGGTCTTCAAGGGGAATCACCAGTTGGTAACATGTTGGCTCAGTTCCAAAATTGTCCTAACTTGAGCCCAGGTTGGAGAATGGCTGTTTATGGATGTACCCACATTCACCAGAGAAGCTGGCCCAAAGTAACACAAATCTGTCTGCCTGCGTTGGCCAATTTAATTTAGCAGAAATGGTTGGAAATATTTCTTCAGACAAAGCTACCCATGTGGTTTTATTTAAATGTACATAATGCATCCTTCACATATGGGTACAAATTTTCAGGGATGGGTTCAGTCAAAAATCCTCAAAAATGCATATGTACCATTGAAACCTCACTGCTACATGTGCAGAAATCCCGGTGGATGCACACAGAAAAGATACTCATGTTCACCATTACATAGCTCACACATGTTGGGAGTTGCACAAATTATTTACATGGATACTTTGTAAACATCTTTGTTCCATTTTTGAATATTTAGGCCCTTAAATTCAACCCTTTCTGATGAGAAAAGGAATTTAACCAAAAGAAGGGAAGTCAAGTTTGCGCTAATAATGTTGTGTTGGTAACCTGAAATGTTTGACACATTCATAGAAAACTGAGTTTTAATTGAATTTAGCATAACAATATAGTCCACATAAATAAACTATCTGAATGTAACCTATGTTTAACTAACTCAGTGCATGTCTCATAACTCCATGCAAGAGGCAAGAATTCTTGTGGGTGATATCTTTTATTGGAGTAAGTAACTACATAGTAGGGACAGACATAGTCATTAGGCAATCTTTCAAGTATCACACTACCTTTCCTCAGGCCTCTGAGAGAAAAGCACACATAACATAGCTAAGTAGTAGACGGAACAAAATCTTATGTAATACTCCCCATGTGAATAAAATAAGATATTATATATCCTATACCCTACCATATATTATCCTGTTCTTCTTTACATGTGAAGATTTAAACAAACTTTTGTTCCCTCTGCTACTTAGCTCTGTTGTGCCTGCTTCTGAGGCCTCTGAGATGCCCAAAAGCTTGCCTATACCCATCCCAACCATGCAGTTGCTCCAATAAAAGATATCACCCACAAGAATTCTTGCTTCACACATTTCCTGAACCATCACAGAAACATTACCACAATGCTACCAAAACAGGAAAGATTGAAATTCATGCCTCTATTCCTTTCGTCTATTTCAGAGGTTTCCAAACTTTTTCTTATTGCATACTCCCTTCCAGATTTACCAGCTGCCCACTCACCCCTACCAGCATACATTTTATATTTTAACCCATTAAATACCAATTATTATGATGATGAAAATTTAAATCTGCCAATACACAATTTCTCCCCTGTACCTCCCAGAGATGTCTTGTGTATCCTCAGGGGCATGTGTACCACAGTTTGGGAACACCCCTGCTCTATTTGATTTTGAAGTGCTTTCAGAGTTTGTGATATATTTGCATGCTGTGGTGCCCAAATCAGTTAAACATAACAACATAATATTTGGATAGCTGACTGAGTTTCCTTAAGAGCCCATGCATGCTATGTACAATATAATATTTGCCACAAAAAGAGCTACAAATCTTTGAACAAGGACTCAAAAATATATTTTTTATTTTCCAATTAATTTGCATTATGTCAGTATTGCAGGGAATATCAGTGATTCTCAACCAGGGTGTCATGGCACCCCAGGGTGACTTGAGATCCTTCCAAGGGTGTCACACAGTGCCAAACAATGCTAGTGCTGTTAGGTTTACAAATATGATTCACAAGGTAAACCCAGAGATTTCAAATAGAAATTAATAGTTGTGGTCTTCTTGAGTTCTTTACAACAGAAAAAAAAATTCTATTATTTTGCTGTAGGCAAAAAAAGAATGAAAACTAATAGCTGGCACTCTCCAAAGGGTGCCTTAAGTCTATCCAGGGGTGCCTTGAGTCTACAAAGGTTGATAATCACTGGGCTTTGTGACTGAAATGTGAACAGCTTTCTTCAGTTCTTCTGACAGGATTATACTTGTGACAACCAAGGAACTGTTCTCAGTTCCTGACTAATTGCTACCACCCACCCCACCATCCAACACCAGCTGGGGAGCCCCCAGAATGAGCTCTCTCTGCTCCATTTTCCCCACTCCCATTTTCCTAAATGGCCCTCCTCTCCAGCAAAACCTCCTCAGTTGATATGTATGCTTCCTGAGAGGCAAATATTATAACGTATAAAATGTGTATGGGCAGTTTCCTCTTTCCAGGCTTCTAGCCCACCAGCACCACATCGGTGAACACGGGTCTAGCTCATTTTAGGCGCAGACAGAAGTGACAATTTTTACCTGATCTGGCCCCTGAAAGTGCTCCACAGCCATGGCCAAACAGAAATGCACAACTGCAGAGTGCTTCAAAAGGGTTCAATCCCATGAAAATCTGAACCTTCATTACATGAGGGGTCAGATGAAGGTGCTCCAAAATGGAGCAACTTCATTAACTTGTTTCTGCATTGCCCCGCAGACCTGGCACAGCTTTCAGAATGGGATGGGGGAAAGGGAGTAGAAGGAGTTCAGTCTGGGGTTTTTTCAGCCAGCGCTGGAGGGGTGGAGGAGCACTCCAATCCACCCACCCCACCCTCCAGCCACAGCTGGGGAACCTCTAGAACAAGCTCCCTCCACTGCTTTTCCCCCCTCTCATTCTGAAAACTGCTGGGGCTGAAGGCAGGGGTTTGCTTTTTTCCATACTCTTAACCTCTTAAAAACCGGCTAGTTCCTCCTCTCCCTCCCTCTTCCCCCCCCTTAAATGAAGTATGACAATGCTTGTAGTATATGTGTGTGTGTGTGTGTGTGTGTATATATATATATATATATAGCGCTATTTATGTGTTATCCTTGTAAGCTCTCATGCTTGAAAGCAATTTTTTTTTTTTATTCTGTCAGTCAATAGCACATTTCTGAGACTAGTATTTGTTGACTTTTTTAGATAGGTGGCCTCCTTCAAGACATCAGCATCAATATACTTTGAAATCATTCATTCTTTTTAGATAAAACACCAAAATACCATTGTGCTTGCTGTTTTTCTTTTTTTTTTTCTTAAATCCTGTGGGTTTTTTATAACCCAATGTTTTGGGGGGGTTTTAATAAATCCAGGAGTCATTAAGTGTGACATGGTTTTTTATTCTCGAGGTGGAGCACCTTGCATTTCACCATATTGAATGCCATCAGCTTTTCATCTGCCCACCTTGGAAGCCTATCAAGGCTGACCTGGATCACCAGCCTATCCTCCAGTGTGGACACTCTTCCTCAAAGTTTGGTGTCGCCAGTGAACTTGGCCAGTCCGCTTTTGACACCAGTGTCCAGACCGTTTATAAAGACAGTAAAGAGTACAGGTCCGAGAACGGAGCCTTGGGGGATGCCACTGGTCACTGACTGCCATGTTGATTCAGTTCCATCAACTACCACTCTCTGGGTCCAACCTCGGAGCCAGTTCCCCAGCTATCAGACTATGGAGTAGTTGAGGCCGCAGTTACTCAATTTTTCCATAAGGACATCATGGGAAACCAGGTCAAAGGCTTTTTTAAAGTCCAAATATATGACATCAACCTCTTCTCTTTTGTCCAGGTGATACGTCACCTGGCCATAGAAGGAAATGAGACTGGTCAAGCAACACCTACCCACAACAAACTTGTTCTGGCTATCCCTCAGAATGTAGCCTTCTGTTAGCCTGCTTGTCTGTGAGAATACAGATGTCCCACCGAGCTGAGACTTCAGCAGCAGAGACCCTGAATTTGCCAGTGGGCAAGAGTGCTGCAGGCAGAAGAAGAGAAGCAGCAGAACTCCCTGGGTTCTAGAGCCACCAAGCCTCACAGGCCACGATTTAACCCATCAGGTGGCATGTCACCAAGGCAATATGCCTTTTATTTAAGGCAATAATGCCTTTTATTGGATTTGTGGGCTATTTTATAAAAGGTTGAAATATGTTGAATTTAATTTTATTTCCCATCCAGCCTTTAATTTCATAGCATGTTTTAAGTATTGTCTTTACATTTCTTTATGCTCTGCATTGCTTTTGATCTTGTGAAGAATCTTTACTCTTAGCCATTCTTTGATCAAATTGTAGGGTTTTTTCCTTCCTTTTTTAATTCAATAACTAGCTCTTCAATTATGGCCTTGTCTAAACTATTTTCAGGTTCTGTAATAGGGTTTCACTTAGCATTCAATGCTTTTCTTGCTTTTCTCCTCCACATGTCATATAGTTGCCCACATAGGGACAGGATATAAACAATGAAGATATTAATATCTGCACTGTACACTTTATCTCCATTTGACTTTGGATGGCCCTAAAAGCATAAGAACAATTTTGGAGTATGAATAGTTTATTATGATACCAACCTTTTTTTTTTTTTCCAGCATGTTGTTGATTATTTAAGGTTCCTCTTTCATGTTTTCTCCCTATATTTTTTTTCTTTTTTTAATTTAGATCTTCTGACTAGCTTCAGGTCTGTGCCGCTGAGATGTGGAGTTAAATCTAAGAAAAATAATTACTGAGGTCTTTGGTCTTTCATTTATATAAGCATTTACTTGTTTATATAAACAGATTCTTGTGTACGTAGAGTTCTCAAAAAAGTTACATATCTATCCTCTTTATCAGACAGGAACTGTGTCACTTTAAATGGGATTTTTTTCCTGATATGGATAACAATCTTTGTTTGTTCTTTTTACAAAATATGTATCTGAATCCAAACCCTTTTCATTTTAGTCAGATCTTCCTGAATGGATAAGAAAAAAGTTTCTGGTATATCTCCAGTATCTTGTACCTGGCTGCAACTTTTTTAAGATTATTCAGCAGGTTTTTTTTCTTTTACCAGTTTATTCAATAAATTACATTTCAAGAAAAGAGTTTATAAGTTCTCCTAGCCTCTATTACTGGCAAAGATGAAGAGAGCTTTTAAAATCCGGTCTGTTTTATTTACATGAATTTTCTGATGCAAAAACTTTTTGCAAATAGAGTAAGGAAAAAATAAGGGAAAGAAGAATGTGTACCATGCACTGATTTCCCTTGCCAAAATAGACTATGGACTATGACTAGGAAGCCCAGCCTGTAGAGGAAAATGGGAATTTATGAGGCCCTATGCTACAGTTCCATTCTAAGATTGTGACAGAATTTCAATTTCTAACAAACAATGTTTTGGTAGCTGAGTTTCTATCAAAATATTAAAATTTTCATTAATATTATAAATAAAATTGTACTTGTTTTGATTTTTGTCAATTTCTGCTGGAGAAGCAGTCTTATATTCACCTCTAGTCCTCTAGTGCTTGTGGGGGGGAAAAAAAAGAGAAAAAAGAGAAGAAAAAAGGAAGTCTTTCAATTTCTGTTGACAGAATTTGAAGGAAATCCCTTTGTGCAACACTTGCAGAGATTACTTTATTACAGACTCTGAGTATGCTAACTGCATTATTTTAAACACACTTTATGTTTTGAATAAAGCAATTATTCAGTTCTACCATTACCAAAGTAAAATAAGGAATTGTATAATTTAAAATGTTTTAATGAAACAACTATCTTTATCACTATCTATATATTATTTTCTTTTAAGATCTTGTATCATACTAGAATAAAATAATCAATAAAGACTAAAGATTGAGTTTTCAATAGTTCAGCTCTGCTTCTCCTGTCTAGCTTGGAAATCTGCTGGGCACATGCCGGTAATTGTATGGATCCAACTTGATTTTCTAAGACTTCCAGGAATGTCATTGCTTCCTTTGGATCACTGAAGACTTTCATTCCTGTAATGCTAGAGAATAAACTCCTTGTAGCAAAAGAGATATCAGGAATGAACATTGGTACCAGTCCTGAGTTTCTTCATTGCAGAAATCATGGCATGTAGAGAGAGAGAGAGAGAGGCAGGAGTACTTGGTGCAGTCTATATTACGTGGTCACTTGGCACTGATCTACCAATGCTGTAAAGCATGCTCTTTTGCTCAGGTATTTTAGGCTAGGTACAGACATTCAAAAAGCCCAAGGTGGAATTAATCTAAATTACTCAGTTTTCTGTAAACAACAAAGTTTAAATTGGTAGCGAACAGAACACATCTGCCTGTCGCTGGGGTGAGAGCCTTAAAAAAATATTCACCTTTGTGCCAGCTTTGTATCAGCCCCTAACACCACTTGGCTAGTCCCAAGATTTGGGTCTGCTGTATTCCCCAGTTTTAGTGCTGTGCCCCTAGAATTCTCACTTGCAAAGTCTCTTTACTACTTTTAACCTCTTGTCTGCTCAGAAAGTAGACATGTCTTTAGTTTCTTGAATTGTGGCTCCTCAGTGCCCCACCAGATTAATGGGGGATTTTGGCTTTACCTGGTGTATAACAATCAATGCTTGCAATGCACAGCAAATAGGCCTGCATCCAGCAGGGGGTTGGACTTGAGGACCCTTAAGGTCCCTGCCAGCCCTGAATTTTTTTATGCTCAATGAAGAGCTGGCTCCAGCTATTTTTTTCCCCTTTACCTGCCCCTACCCTCTTCTTATCAGACCAACTTTTTAGGACAGTATTTTTCAACCTTTTTAGACTCAAAGCATCTCCCATTGGCCTCCAGGTCACCTCAGAAAATACCAGCTCTTAGTTTTCACTTGGTTTTTTGGACTATGGAAAAATAGTAATGGCAACTTTTCTGCTGTGGAGAATTCAGAAAGACCCCAGCAGGTCTGGAGGTGTTGGACGGATTCTTCCTTGAAACCTCTGGGTCTGTCTTGCCAGTGGTAGCTAGCCTGGTTAGCCTTGAAGTGGGTCAGAAGGCAACTTAGACAGACTTTCAGGCCAGGTACAGACATCGTACTTTTACTGGCATATGCGGTTGGAAACCGGGCTGTACCTGTAACAGAACAGAAGTTCGGCAGGCAACCAGTGGGCAAGAGGGCTGACTGGCATAAGTGACTGGTTTCCAATAGACCATAAGCGACCAATAGCTTGGAAACCAGTCTATACCCATAACAGAGCAGAAGTTCAGCACCTGTAAACGGGTTAAAAAAATGGCCCAACCTGGGGTAAGATTTGCCCAGCCCCCAGGGCGAATGTGCGTCCTGTTCGCTATAGGTCTAAACTAGGCTGCTTACAAAGTCCTGCCTCGCTGAGATCAGCTCCCCCTCGGGCTGTTTGAATGTCTGTACCCAGCCTCCCAGAGGAGCTGGCACTAAGATGCGCAGGGGGAGCCCAAGCCTGCGTGCGCCCACCTCCACTTCAGCAGGTGCCCGGGAGCGGCCCCTAAACCTGGCAGCCTCTGAAAGGCTCTCGGGGCAGCCGGAGCTGGGCTGAAAAAAAGGGGGGCGCTTAGGCTCTGGCAGGCGGGAAGGACCGCAGCGCTGGGGCCGGCGACGCCCCGCCCGGGAGGAGACCAGGCACCCTAGGCCAGCGGCGCTGGGCGCGGGGAGAGCGGGGATCCCCGCGGTGCCCGGGAGCGGCCCCTAAACCTGGCAGCCTCTGAAAGGCTCTCGGGGCAGCCGGAGCTGGGCTGAAAAAAAGGGGGGCGCTTAGGCTCTGGCAGGCGGGAAGGACCGCAGCGCTGGGGCCGGCGACGCCCCGCCCGGGAGGAGACCAGGCACCCTAGGCCAGCGGCGCTGGGCGCGGGGAGAGCGGGGATCCCCGCCGGGGCGCCCGCGG
>NW_005842571.1:745814-758454 GCF_000455745.1 Alligator sinensis | reverse complement strand
GGCGGGGGAGCGGGGCAGGCTCCGGGGAGCCCTGCCTGTTGCTTTAGCAACCGGGTGTCCCCAGTGGGACTCGCTTGGGAGTGCGCGCGCGCGCGCGCGCGTGTGTGTGTGTGTGTGCGTGCGCGCACGCACGCGGTGGGACCCGCCTTGGCGGCGCGTCCGCGAGCAAAACAGCTTGGGCGGGAGGGAGCTGCGCCGGGCTCGGGCTCGGGCCGGTGGCTGCTTTGTTAGGGCCCCGCACCTGAGCGGCGTCCTCCGCGGCAGCCCTCGGCCGGGCGAGGGAAAGGAGAAGTCGTGCGGGAGCCATCTGGTGCAGGCAGAGCCGGCTCGAAAGAGGAAGTGCGAGGCTGACTGGGCAGCCTGCGCCTCTGCCTCTTCGGGGAACTGGGCTTTGAACATCAGATAAAATTTAAAAAAAACCCCGAGAAACTTCTGGTCTGTTATTTAGAGCAGTGGTTCTCGACCTTCTTTGTACCAGGACCCATTTGGAAACATGGATGGCCAGTTCCGAGCCGGTCTGAAGCTTAAGTAGAAAACAGCCCCCTGGCCCTGCTGCTACCCCTCAGTCCTGACCTGCTGCCCCCAGGCCCCGGCCTCCCAGCCTGTGGGGCAGGGGGCTCCGGAGCAGCCCACAGCTCTGCCAGCCTGCAAGGTTTCCTATGGTTTTCTCCTTTAAAGGAGAATCCATTTGTAAAGTTTGTTCGGGACCCTTTCATATAGTCTTCCGACCCACTTTGGGTGTTGCAACACGCAGGCTGAGAAACCGACTTAGAGGACACCAGAGCTGTTTTCCCGGTGGCTAGCTTTTCTCCTTTTTTCCGAGGAAAGGGTGTTGCCACTGTTTATACTTTCTACCCCATAGAGTCCAATTTTTAAGCAAATGAAAATGTTTTTAGGTGAGAGGCTTTCTAAAACCAGCTTTGTGTTTCCTACATGGCTCCTTCTGGCATTCTTGTGTTCAACAACACCACCGCTACTACTAATTGAAAACGAGTTGGATGGAGTGCCAGGAAGCACGTAGGACTACTGAGTCAGTTTCCTCATGATCAGGGTTAGAAGCTAAGAAGTAGGCACCTCACCAGGTCAGTCCTGAAGGCAGGATTGTTCCCAAGGAAACCATCCCAGCCAAGTGTTTTCTAAACTGCTTTTGAAAGTTTCCAAGCATTCCACAGCTTCTTTAGGGACAACCATGCAGTCACTCAGCAGATGGCTGGTAATGGATTCATGGCAGTCACCACTAGACTTCTGGCTCAGATTGGACAGGCCATCTGGGGCTTCGGCCCCGAATAACCTGAAACAGGTCTTCTTTGGGACTCATTCATAGCCTGTTCCAGTGCCTGACCACCCTCCGAATCAGAAGTTGCTCCAGCCTAAATTGCCCCTTCTGCATCTTGAGGCCATTGTTGCTAATCCTGTCACCTTCAGCTGCAGAGAATGCCCATCCTTCTCTATAATAATCATCAGGCATTTGAAGACTGTTATCAAATTCCTCCTCAGTCTTCTCTTCTCCGTACTAAATAACTGTAGCTCTTTCATCCTGTCCTCAAAAGTCTTGCCTCCCAGATCCAGAATAATTTTTGTTGCCTCAAACTGAACTCTTTACAAACTACTTACATCTTTCTTGAAGTGTGGGGCCCAGAACTGGACACAGTACTCAGGGTGAGGCATCACTAGTGCTGAAGAGAGAGGAAGAATCACTTCCCTTGATTTGCAAGTGACACGCCTGTTCATGGGCAGATCTAGGACTTGAAAAGTGAGGGTGAAAATGGTGTGATAATGATAGCATATAACATAACACATTTTTCTAGGTAAAAGAAACTAGAAGCTTTGCTAATATGCAAGGAGCCTATGGCTTTCTTATTCAGTTTAAGATATTTGGTTTTGCTTCTATAACTATTGGCACATGTGTTAATTTGTTATAGCATATGTTATGTATTGAAAAACACAAACAGGCAAGAATAATTAAAATATCTTGTTCCTGTGGTCATTACAATTAAATGGACATCTCTTTCAGAGTCACAAAACAAAATCAAGCCGCCTTAAGCATCTTGACAGTGCATCCAAGCACTGAAAGTTATTTCCACACATGAGTTAATGTTTCTAGCTAGGGTTAAAAATCATCTTTGGGGCTATGAAATAGGAACTACATTACTTGGAGCCAATAGCAGGCAGCAGAATTACAGAAGAAAGAATTGCTTGATTAGTGGTACACTGAGACCATTTTAAAAAAAGGAGAGAGGGTCATTAACACCTGTGAAGTGAAGAGTTTAGAAGGCAGCAGACAGATTATAATGAGCTGTGAAGTCCTTCCAGTTCCAGGCAATTTGTTTTAAGCTTTGGGTGGAGCAGGAATCAAAGGGGAGGGCAACTGCACTGCCCCCCTTCCCCCCATCCACCCCTGCTGCTGTTGGTTTGTTGCAAAAAAAAAATCACCTCGTTAATTCATATTCAGTTTATGGTCCACTGTAATCCTGAGGTTCTTCTCTTCAGAACTGTAACCTAGCTAGTCATTCCCCAGTTTGTAAAAGAAAAAAATGTAGCCCTTTAGATAATCTAGAATTTGAATACAAACTATCTAGTGAATCTGATCCTGGCATCACCACACAAGTTACAACTGCTGTTTTTCAGCTCGAACTTAAGTATGCTTCTGAGTTGTTTAAAAGAAAAAGAAGAAAAAAAATGAAAATGGTATTGAGATATTGCATGTGTGTGTTTTCTTACTGGCTGCCGTAATAAGCCTACTTGGTTTCGAAGGAAAAATATGTTTTTCCTAACTGCCAGGCTTGCAAACTTTGTATAGGATCTGAAAGTCAAGCCAGTTCTTTCTGGTTGCCTCATCACCACCTAAGTATTCTGTAATTAGAACTTAGCTTTTAATAGTTTCTGTTGATTTTTGTGAGCTGGAATAAGATTCAGCTCACTCTTTTGTGTGGCTTTGTTGGCTGCATAAGTTGAACAGGGTGAAAAATTTAGCTCAAACTTGTTTTAGCCATTAGGGTAAGCACATATGAAGGTGATCTTATATACAGAGAGCAGAATTTGAAGATTTAATTTTTACTTTCAATTTTCAGAGTCAAAATTCCCGCTAAATATCTTTTATCCAAAAACTAAATCAGCAGCCTTCTCTTTGTGCAAAAAAGCCCCATTCCATTGCACATAAAACATCTCAAATTGAAATAGGCTTGGGACTGTTTAGCCCAATATAGCATATTACTGATTGCCAAGGGTCTTCCAGGTATGCATGAATGTTGGCTGCAAATGGCATAAAGTGGTAGATGACTTACTACACTGATCCAAATTTTGCTAAATTATAAAAATATTCTGAAATACTTAACTGATTTACCAGAATGCAAGTCACCTATAAAAGAAAGGTTAATCAAGTTGCTTTTTTAGTCTAGTGGGGATAAGGGAGCAGATGTCATGATTTTATGAAGTTCCACTTATAAAACTTCAATATCTTTATATTTCTAATAGGAACATTGTAGTTATGTATAGGAAGAACTAAAAACGTGTCTTCATAGAAGAAGAAACGGGATGAAAGTCACCCTGATGATGCTCTCCAGAAAGAGGGTGTGAAAGTACAGGAGAGAATTAAAATTTATGGATTCTATGGCCAATAACTTTTTAATTCTCTTAACCGACTTCAGGATTAATAGCTCTTTCTTTCCAGTGCTAGCCTTGATTTTAATAGGATAAAGATGTCTTTTATCGCTAAACTGTTGAGATACTGTGATGATGATGTATAACATGCAACTTTGGCTGCTGCTGTAGTTTGATCATTTGAAATTATTTTGCCTTTTCCCTTGTATTCCTCTGAGTAAGCCCTGTTGTAAACCTATATGGAGAATTAGAGAGAAGCCTTTCTTTACAATTATCTTGGTCAGTTAAATGATTCAATAACTATTTTTGCTGATAAGGTTTTTGACTAGAATATTCCTGACTTGGAAGAGGTTTTTATAGTGTATTGTCACTCTAATTCCTGCTTTCAGGGGTCTTTTACCTTTTCCAGCTTATTGGGTAGCTTTTTAAGTATTTAAACATCTGTTTAAGAATTTATAAATAGCTTGTAGTCTTAGCTGTCTAAATGTCTAAAAATGAGGTACCTCATTCTTTGACTGTCTTTGCAAGAGAGACCTCATGAAGGCAGCTAGGTACTTCAGCAAGTTAAGTAGCTAATACAATCAGGGTTGCTCCCATGTCAGTTCTTAAGATTATACTGGAACATCAAGTAAAACTTATACTGCTGCCAGTCCCATCTTTTGGGTGACATCAAATCAATATCTCCATTGCTACTTATAGTAAAAATTCCATAGTGCATTTCACAAGACTCAAAGTATTGTATTTAGTGTCCTTGCTACACTGCAGTCTGGATAATAGCATTTGGTGTACTAGTGTTTTTGTTAGATAAAGTTCTTCATAGTCTGTGTTCATGAATTCTATAGTACAATTTAGGAGCGTTCTATAGCTGCAGTATTGAATCTGAGAAGTGATTATTGTTTCTGTGATTGGTAGGAGGGGTCTCTCAACATATTTTGCATACTGTTTTTAGAGCCTTTAGGATGATAAATTCTTTATAATGAAGTAGATGAGCCTCTTTCCAGCAGTGAGTGTTGGGAAGGAAGCAAAAACTTTTCCTGTCTTGCATGGCCTTGTGGAAAGGCTAAGTGTAACGGTTAATCCAGGAATAAATTATGCTACCAGGAAAAGTGAATGAGCACAACTGGAAGAGTAAGAAAAAGAATAGGGGACAAACTACTTAATAAAAGGTTCTGGTGAGATTTCTCTTAAAGTAACATGGCTCTGTGCTGACACCTACTCAACAGCTGGCTTTTGTGGCATTAGCAAACCCTGAATCAATATGAGGTGGTATTGTTATGAAGGAGGATTTAATAAATGTTGGGAGGGTTTTGTAGAAGTCCTGCTCATAATTCATATTTGTTGTGTAAACCATTCTGTGAGAATTTGAAGATTACTGTAACTTCTCAAGCAAGCAGACAGTTCTGTTCTTCATTCACATCTGAGGAGTGAAGTAGTTCAGCTTCTAATGTATTTGGGCTGCATTGTTCCCCTGTACATAGGGAATATCCTTTAGAGAAATGAACTCATAAGATTTGTTTCTGGTGTTCCCTTTCTTCAGTTGGGAGAGAGGAGAGTCCAGCTGACAAACCTAAAGGTTTCCTCAAGGTTTGTGGACTTCCAACCAGGGGTCAAGTAATCCAAATATCTTGAAATAAAACCTGGATGACTATATCAAATCAGTTGTTTGTGTATTATTATCTGTTTTATTTTAAAGGGGAATGAGTTGTCAGCTGCCCTTTTGGGGATTAGGGATAAATGTTTGATGCATATGTTCCTGCCTATCAGTGACTGGAAGTTGTTCCCACCCCTGAGTAAGTCTCTGCCCTTCTCCAGAGAAAAGTCCTTTCATACACATGTCCTTTATATATAGAAGATGGAATATATATATTCCAAATAGTAGTACTAACAATACAGAATGATGGAGCTAATGCAGCTGTCAAAGAGTTCCCAATACAAACAGTTCCTGATGCAGTGAACTATGCCTGTTATTTTTAAGAGTATAAAAGTGAAATGATATCATCTTTGCTAATTCAGATGTGCATAGAAGAACACGCCCATACTATGTACTGAGATTAAATGTTTCCAACATATTTAACTTCTGGCAACAAAATTACAACCAAGTCATTCATGCTGGTAGACCAGTTAGGTGATAGCTGTCTATCAGAGAAGTATGGGAAATGCAGTAGTCCCTCCTTTTAGTCTTGTTCAGATGCACTTCCTTTTGATTTGTCATCTAAAGTTTCCTGATCTGAGTAATCTCAACAGCCTTTCCTGAACATTTAATGCTCCAGCATTAGTATAGAGGGAACAGTCATTCTTGCATGATACTTGTGCAAAGAGTGGCAGAGGTGCTTGGTTTCGATTTTCAAGATGATCATCTCTCTCTCTCTCTTTTTTGTCCATCCAAAATAATTGCTTATGGGGCAAAACAGATTACGGTGGGACTTGTCAGAGGAGCTATTCATATTCAGGACAGAGATGCTATTCTAATAGAAATAGAAGTGCTATGCTAAGACAGACAGAAAAAAGAAATCTCTTCTGAGAATCCATCTAAATTCAGTTTTTCCTGGTTAGGGTGAGGAGAGGAAGAACGGTGCTACTTAAAGTGTATCTTACACATGTTTGTATCTTCCGACTGCATTGTCTGTCCTATTTGGACTGTATGCACCTTAAGACACACAAAATGGGTTCTTTTATTTGTACAGCATTGATGATACCATCATACTTGCTCAGTTGCAGGTATAACAATGATAAACACCAGCTTTAATAATATGCCTTTCTTCCTCTAAGGCCTTTGAGATCAGAACTACTTTTCTTGTTTAAATGTGTCTGAAATACTGGGGTTTAGGTTGTAGCCGTGTTGGTCTAAGGAGAATAGTTGGAGAATAGTTATTAAGCAAGCTTTCGGGTTCAAAAGGGTTTTTGAACCTGAAAGCTTGCTTAATAACTATTCTCCAACTATTTGGGTTGGTCTAATAAAAGATATCAAATTCACCCAAGGAACCTTGTCTGCCTATGAAATACTGGAGAATTCACATCCCACCTGCTTGCCTGCTTTTTACTTGTACATTTTTTTGACAGAAACCTGTCATCTCAGCAATCATAACAATCAGCTTTTAGTCCTTTAGACCACCGAGTGTAAAAATTTTGTGAAATACTGAGTTGAAGCATGAAAGAATATTGTGGAAATTGGTGTACAGAGTAAATTTGTATGTCTAGGTTGGCATTTTCTGAAACTCTTTACATGATCTTTTTAGGGCAGCTGAGAGTGGTTATATATTGGATGTGTATTTTCCCACCTACTTAATTGTTTCTTCAGGACAGGGCTGTCCAGCTGGTGGCCCATGGGCCACATGCAGCCTGCAAGGAGTTAACGTGGTCTGCGGACTCCCGGCTGTCCACTGGTCCCCTTCATTGCTCCATCTGCTGTGGTGACTGGGTACTCTGTGCTTTTTCCTCCTGGCTGCTGCTTCCTTCCCCACTCCTTGGGGACACATTGACAAGGTGGAAGTGGAGGAGGGGGTTGGGGAGATGGGATGTGTGCTGCCTCTGCTCTGTGCATAGCTAGGGGGAGCAGAGTTGAGTCACCTTGCCTGCATATAGCAAAGGGTTGAGGGCCAGCTGCCTGTGCAGCAGGGGGACCCCAGGAGGGCAAACCCTCTGGTGTGAGGCCCCTGCAGTTTGTGGCCCAGGGGTCTGCAGCCTGTGGAGTATGTAGCCCTCCACCACCCAGTACTTCTATTGTTCCTATGTTCTAAATAATATCTATTGTTTATGGTTCTGTAGTATACATTGGTACAAACACACCCATTCAGCCCTGTTCGATATATTTTTGATTTTGCATTTAAAATGGAATGATTACTAGACATATTTTGAAACAATTTAGCACTGTAGAAGTAGACTGGCAAACAAGCATCTGCTTTCCTGTCCATATCTGGTAATATGTAACTACATTAAGGTCAGAAAAGCCATTTCCATTTGTGTATATAATGGCAAAATTTGTAAATCCTTGGGTCTGTTTTTATAGCTGTTCTGATTCCACCTGTTCAGACTAGCTTTTGGTATGGAAAATACCCATGATTGTAGGGTGGGAAAGGTCTGCCTAGGTAAAGGGTTGGGAGCCAAAGCATAGCAATGATTGAAATATGAAAGGAAGGGAGATGGGGAACGTTATTTAAAACCACAGCTAGGACTTAGAATGCAGTTACTTTGTACTTTAGATAGCAGAGATTCAGACAGAGTCTAAAGAATAAAGTACTTCTAACTATATTTTTTGCCTCAATTTCTTCACCACTTTGAATGTTCTTGGATATTTCAGTACACTAGAATGTGAAGAATCAATCCCCTGCCTGTTTATAGCTTCACCTCCGGCAAGAGAGCATTTGTTTCTCAATTGGTCCTGCACTCAGGGAGATCCCTGTGCTGTAAAAACATCCCATGTTCTTCTATACTACCCAAAGCCTCCTTTGTCTATTTAAACTCCAGCTCTGTCATCTCTGTCCCATTATTCTCTTATCTGGGGATTTCCCACTGGCCCCTCCCTGCAGATAAACTTGATTACACTGATTTTTCTAGTATGGGCATCATCACTAGTCAAAGTATAGTTCTGAAGGTTAATGACCGCTTCTGTTTTTATTCTGAAACTTCAAGGCAGGGTAGGTGATTTATGTTGGGGACGTTATCTGCTCATGATTGAATCACTACATAACCAGTGATGAAACCATTTAAATAAAATTAAGCAGAATTCATAAGTTGACCCTTACATATTTGACATCCATCTTACGGACCCTAAAAAAACATGCTAATATTGTCATAATAGAATACTGTATCTCAGATGAATGACTCTACAGATTGTAACAATAAATCCCATCATAGAACGCTTATCTTGTAAAAGTCTAAATCCATAAATGTGCCAAAGGATAGTTTTGTGCTTATTAAAGCCCTGTTCTAGGAACTTGTTGTGCATGAGAAAGTGCAGCACTGACACAGAGGTCCATCATAGTCAGCGGAGTTTCCCATGGGTGGTGCAATTTGCTGTATTGCAACAAATAGTAGGATTGGGTCTGCCCAAAGGGAACTATCTGTTGTAGCAATCCCTATGCCTAGCAGTAAATAATTGCAGGATGGACCATAGACTGCTGGAAAAATTCAGAACCAACGCAGATTATTAAAGTAATGTTAACTCCTGCCATCGTTTATACAAATGGCAATATTAAAAGTATTACAGCATTAAGAAAAGAACTGTAAAGCTATAATCATCACCAAATCAACTTTAGATTCTGCTGTTACATGGTAAATCAGTCTGATCTATGAGTACTGCACAGTTTCTGAAAATAATTTTTAAAAAGTTCTAAAGAATGGAAGTCAAATATATGTGACCAGTAAATTATTCTCTAAAATCTGGCCTGAAGAAGCATCATGTTATTCAGAACCATATTTCAGAAACATTCATTTTAAGAGAGAGAATCTTAATTCTCAAACTTAATTAAGTAATAACATGTGTGGTATTACATTTTATTTGCTAATCTTTCTTCCTGGGAGCTTTGTTCCTTGTGCAAACATACTGTAAGTAGTGAATAGATACCTTGTATTTTAAATGCATGCAAACATTTTAGCAATTTTTTTTCATAGGGGAGAATGGAACAATTGCACTGAACATGTGATACCAGTGATTCACTAGTCTTTTTTGTGTAAAAGAAACTCCATTTTCTCTTTCTCTATCCTGACAAATCAATAGAATGTTGATTGTTTGTTTCACTTACCTGTTTCTTTTATGTTAAGGACTTGTCTTTATTCTTGATTGATCAAAACATATCTGTCATGAAATATTTTCAAACACTCTTATCAGAGTTTTTGATGTCTTGCTTATTCATTGTCTTTTGCATATTTTCTTTCACAGATTTTTCATTTATTTATTAATTGATCACTTTCTACAGTTGTGTGCAATTTCTCTAGCCTTTGGCTAAAGCTTGCTTAATTTTTTTTTTTCAAACTAGCATCTCAAATGACACACCAGCAATTTGCGATCCGCCTAACTGGTGTCTGTGGCCAAGCAACTATAACAGTGCTTACGTGGGTTTAGAAAAAAATTAATCACTGTAAAATGTGGGAAATGCAATGTCTGGCAATTGGAACATAGAATTTACTAGTCAGAACTCCTGTATTCTGTTCCTAGCTTTGCTAAAGATTCCATATACAAGTACTTTACCTTTCTATTAATTTTCAAATATAAAATAGGTATGTTAACATTTAACTACCTAACAGAGGTTTCATGGCTTCAGAGTATAACCAGCCTCCGTGTTCTCCTTCTCTGCAGAAGGCAGGGTAGAGATGCACATTATGGACTGACTGAATTGGAGATGCATGCGCTTTCATAACCTGAACTCACTTCATAAGATGCAATCAAAAGAGAGAGTGATTTGAATACAAAAGAGAGGGAAGGGAAGGAGAGTGGGGAGAAGTGGAGGGAGAAGCAAATAAGTTTAAAAAAAAAAGACCCATAGGAACAATTGGTTCACAAAAGCTAATCCAGGTAATAGGATAAGAATCTATAGTTTCTGTTAGACCATACTTAATCCAGTCTGTGGATAATTTTTCTGTAATTTCACGTTCAAGTTTATTTTGTAAAGTTTTGTCTAAGAACGGCTACTCTGAGGATAGCAATGAAAAGTCTAGGTAGGTTAAAGTGTTCTACCATAGGTTTGTGTGTCGTTCTGGAGTGAAGTGTGATCAGTGCTCATTCGTTCTTACATGTAGGGATTTACACATCCAGTGTAGCTGTCCAGTGTCTGTCTGTCCAACCTAGACAGCAAAGGAGCACTGTCAGCAGGTGAGGGCATATGACATTGATTGAAGTACAGGTGAATAAACTTTGGATGTTATAATCCATGTTTGATCCAGTGATGACATGGTCTGTATTGATGAGGGTGCACAGCTCTGTAATCATGAAAGGTTCTTATGTTGTAGATCTTGTACAGGAGTTTTCCTTATCCCTTTCCCTAACATGGCTCACACCAGCACTTGCCTGGGTTTTGCTGTGTGAGCAGAGAATGGAGATGGCTATGAATGTGACGGGTGGAGACACACTAGGTCATAAATTCTCAGTCTTAAAAGATTCATCAACTTTTTTTGAATAGTTGCCTAAATATTCCATGCTTGTGCCAAACTGATGGTTTTAGAGCATTTTTTTTTTTGGAAATTGTTTAACTTGATTATCTGCGTTAAACAGTCCGTTGCTGGAAATTTCAATTACATGCATCATCAAGGCATCATTTTAAACTCTGTTTATAATAATTTAAAAAAGTAATTATAAGATGAGCCCCACGGATTCATAATCTTTCATCTGTTGAAGTCAAGGCGGGTTTCACCATTGATATTGGTGAGACTAAGATCGTGTGCTTACAAGCTTTAAAATGTGTCCAGTTAGTACTGTATATTTAGCTGTTATAAGTTTGTCATGAGATTGCATGACATGTTTTCTCTGTGGTGTCATTTACTGGTACTGAATTCATCACAGTCTCTTTTTAAAGTACCTCTTTTTGCAATTTCCTTCTGACATAATTCTGACTTAGCAAAATCAAACCAGTCACAAAGGGCATCTTTACACATGCTCCAGGGTGGTGGGCTTTTTTAAGTAGAGTGGCTCTCAGGAGCCACTTCAATTAAAGTGCCCACAGTGTCTCATGTACTCAGCATCCTACACTTGAAAATGGTGGCAGGGGGGTTTAAAGCCTGTTTGACGAGCTTTAGTTAAAGCATCCCCAGCACCATTTTGAAGCGCAGGGATGCTGAGTACACAAGACACTGAGACTGCTGGAGCATGCTAATTAGAGATGGATTTAATTGAGTCTGCTCCACTGTGTGCTAATTAGCGTGCATTGGAACAGGAGTCAGGCATGTGTATAGGTGTCCAAAGTTCCACAAAAAAACTGGGATCTGAAATAAGTGTTAGTGCAGTTCAAACTGGATAGTTTAAGCCATCATTTTAAAATGGAGTACCTACAGTTAGTTCCTAAATGCATGAGGCACTTGTTATGGCTTAAGTTTTAATGCTGCCTGGGCACTTTTATAAACTATTGGAGTCGAGACAACGTAGAAGATCCACTAGAAAATGAAAGTTCCCTCTCTTTGTCTGCATTAGCTATATGTTGGATTTCTTCTCACCATCCTTTTTCGCCCTTAAATGTGAGCGTTTCACTGAAGGGAATGAAAGAGCTCATCTATTTGTCAGACAGAATATCCTGTGTGAATGATGGATGTTTTACTCCTTAGTGCTATAAGCAATAGCAGGTATCTGCATGAAGAGGCATGGTATAATACCAATATAACTGTGCTATACTACTGGTGTGCAATACTCCAGGAGCTTGGAAGCATGTATACCCAAATCCTGGCTGCAAGCCATTATTGATATGGAGAGAGGATATCTGGTCAAGATGACCCCAGACTAGTGGATACAGCCCACAGGTAAAATGAAAGGAGAGCCCTGGCATGATGCCAGACAGTGTGGGGTAGCATTTGGAGGGCATCCAGACTAGTAGAAGTACAGAGGTATTAACGCAAATGTAAGTCTTTACGTAGGGTGTCAAACTCAGCCAGGCCCCAGGGCTGCATCCAGACTTCAGGGCCCTTCCCAGGCTGGAGGTGGCCTGTGTGGGCTGGATCTGGATCCATCTCCAGCAGCAGGGCAAGCAGGTGCAGCAGCATGGAGGTTATTACAGCCACTGCTCATCGAACCACTGCTGAAACATGTCCCTAGTAGGACTGCATATCCTGGATTTTGGTGTTGGTCCCTGCCCCTAATTTCCAAGCTCTTCCAGGAGCTTCACAAGCTGGGTGAAATGTCTCTGTGGGCTGGATTCAGCCCATGCACCAGATCTTTGACGCCCCTGGTCTACACAAACTTAATTTGCAGAGAAGTTAATAGTTTCACAGTGAATTATAGAGTTTTTTTTTAACTTGACAGGTAAAATTCATAATAATACATGTATCAGGTAAGAACATGTCATAGTTTCATAGTTGGTAGGGTCGGAAGGGACCTTGACAGATCATCAAGTCCGACCCC
>NW_005842571.1:742981-745479 GCF_000455745.1 Alligator sinensis | reverse complement strand
CAGTGCTGCATAGAGGGGGAGGATCACCTCCTTGGACCTGCTTGAGATGCATCTGTGGATGCATGACAAGGTGCGGTTGGCCTTCCTGACCGCGTCCCGACATTGTCGGCCCATGTTCATTTTGGCATCAATAATGACTCCAAGATCCTTTTCTGCCTCTGCACTGAGGAGAAGGGAGTTCCCCAGCCTGTAGGTATGCTGCTGGTTCTTCCTCCCCAGGTGCAGTACCTTGCACTTGTCAGTGTTGAAACCCATCCTGTTCTCATCCGCCCACCCCTGTAACCTGTCTAGGTCTGCTTGCAGCCTATTCCTCCCTTCTAGCATGCCCACTTCCCCCCACATCTTAGTGTCATCTGCAAATTTGAACAGGGTGTTTTTTACCCCTTCGTCCAAGTCGCTGATGAAGATGTTGAACAGTGCAGGCCCGAGGACCGAGCCCTGCGGAACCCCACTGCACACATCCCTCCAGGTCGAATAAGACCCGTCCACCACCACTGTCTGGGTGCAGCCCTCCAGCCAGTTAGTGCCCATCTGACTGTGTAGGTATCGACGCCACAGTCTCCTAGTTTTTTTAATGAGAATGGGGTGAGAGACAGTGTCGAAGGCCTTCCTAAAGTCCAGAAAGACTACATCCACTGCTACACCTGCATCTAAGGATTTTGTGACCTGGTCATAGAAGGCCACCAGGTTGGTCTGACAGGACCTGCCTCTAATGAACCCATGTTGGTTGCCCCTAAGCATAATCTCCCTTGCTGGCCCCTCACGGACACGTGCCAGGATAATTCTCTCAGAAAGCTTACCCAGGATCAAGGTAAGACTAACTGGCCTATAGTTTCCTGGGTCTTCCTTCCTCCCTTTTTTGAAAATGGGAACCACATTGGCCCTTTTCCAGTCCTCTGGCACTGTCATTTGAATTCAAGAAATGAGTTAATGAGCCCAGATCCCCATTTAGATTATTCTGAACACGTTAAGCTGTGCCAGCTCTTGCATAATAGAAAATAAACCTGAAAAGCATGTCTGCAGGAAAACCTGACTGGACACCCATTTCATTGAGATCACCACTAAGGCTCTTATCAGCATGCTTGAATGTGCTGTTCTCTCTAATGTTGTGATTGGCACATTGTCACACAATTTGATTTTGATGAGCTTCTATATATCCTTTTCTTTGCTGCTTGTGGTAAGTGTGCTATCTCAAGACAATAGTTATTCCTAGAAAAGAAAGGATAGCAAGCCAGCAGTTATAAGCAAGAGCAGGTGATAAATTTGTGATAGTGGCAGGATGGGTTCACTTGGGTATCATGTAGACCAGGAGTAGGCAACATTTTTTGACCGGAGCGCTGAAAAAAACAGTGTCTATCTTGAAAGGTGCTGGAGTGCCAGCGTGCCAGAAAAACAAAACAAGGGCAGGGGGTACATGGCAGGAAGCACTGCATGTTAGTATATTTAATAATCATAAATGATGCCTTTTTTTTAAGGTAAATACCAGATTTTCTAAAAATTTTAAACCTGGTGACAATAAATAAAACTTCTGATACTACCTTTGATCTTGTGTATTTGTTTTCTGCGGGGTCCCCTGCAACAGCCCCCCAGCCCTGCCAGAAGGAGTCCCCGGCAGCCAGGACCCAGGCCCACAGCACCCTGTCCCCAACAGAAGGCAGCGGCTGCTGTAGGAGGAGCAGGAGCCATCTCCCCCACTGCTGCTGGCTGCTGTGGGCTTGGGTGGATGGTGGGGACGGCTCCTGGTGGCAGCATGCACTCCTGGGGGGCAGAGGTGGAACCTGCACCCTCCAGATCTGTGTGAGGGGCAGTGGCAGGCCTGGTGTGCACTGTGGGCTCATGCTTCCAGCCCTGCTGCCCTCCCCCAGGCCCTCCAGAGCGCAGCGTGTGTGACCCAGAGAAGCAGCACACAGAGGGGCCACACACGGAAGCTGCCTGCTGCTGCAAGCTCTGCAGTGCCCTGGTCACACTTCCCTTGCTTTCGTGTGCCCCCCGCTGCGTCCTGCTACGCCAGGTTCCACACACTGCTCTGCAGAGGCGGCGGGGGAGGACAGCACAGCAGGGAGCATTGCCGGGGCCAGGAGGCAGCAGATGTTTGCAGCCTCCCAGCTGCAGTTGGCCCAGACTCTGGGTAGCTGCTGCCAGCCACAGATCCTGGGCTGCTTGCAGCAGGCCTTGCATCCTCCCACCTGCCTGCTGGGAGCAACCCGGGCTCCGTGGCTAGCAGCAACTGCCTAGAGCCCAGGCTGGCCGTGGCATACTGAGCAAAATGGCCTTGTGTGCCATGCTCGGCATGCGGGCCGGGGGTTGCTGACCCCTGATGTAGACAATATTATACCCTGCTGTTGTCCTCATTGGAGGAACAAATGCAGTTCATAAATCTGAGTTATTTTGGAGGAATAGCAAAAATGTGTGGAGAAGTGCTCAGTTAAGCTATGTCTACGGCTCTTCCAGGCTGTGCTCAGAGGCCCTGCCATGAAATGTGCTCCCATTTCCCTCCC
>NW_005842571.1:736833-742971 GCF_000455745.1 Alligator sinensis | reverse complement strand
CCTGCTCAGCCTATGCCAATTCTAAGGCCACATAGCACCTTAGAATTGTGCTTAATAAGTGGCAGTAAGCACACCTGGGACAGAAAGCCTAAGTGTGGTCAATTCTGGTTGCATGCACAGCGTCACTCTAAGGTAGCTACTTACCACTTTTGAGGTAGTTGGTGCACACAAAAAAATAGGAGTGATTTGGTAGGAGCATGCTTCATGGCAGCATTTTGGACACTGTGCAGAGGTGGTAGAGTCATGTCCGTGATCATTCCTTCTACCCATTCTTGTGGGAACAGCGAAACTAAGTTTCAAGTGAATCCAAACCAAAGTTGAGAGGGGTGGGTGTGGTAGGGCAGGAAAGGGATTAGGACTAGAGGTGGGATAATTTTTTAAATTTGGATGAAACAGATAGTGAAAGGGAATTGGGTCAGGTAAACTGTAGGTGTAAAGTGTTCAAAATGTATTTCCTAAGGAAATTGCCTGAAACTTACCCATCTATGCCCATAGTTCTCAACCTTTTCAGACTCAGGACACCCTTCCTCAGACTTGAGACATCCATACATAACTGTTACGATTTGAATGGCATCCCATTTCAAAAATAATTTATTAATTACAGGGCTTATGTCCTTGCACAGGGGTCAGATAGTGGTGGGCAGGGGAATAGCCAGGCAGGGAGAGCCTGCCTTTATTTGCTTGTCTCTTCGCACCTTTATCTCCCCACTTTTGGAGGTTCCCCATTCCCAGCACCCTGGTTTTGGAGCATGGGTGTCAAACATACAGCCTGTGGACCAGATCTGGCTCATAAAGCTGGGGCCTCTGGCCTGTGGGTCTTCTCACAGGCTGAACTACCCACTTTTGTGGGGTGGATTTGACTGCGCCTGCCAGGACTGCTGTTTCAGTGCAGCTTTGGAACCTAGGGAGTTAATGCTTACTCACCTTCCCTATCTGCCACCAACATCTTGGATTTTTAGTTATTCCTTATGACTAAAGTTAGTGGCAGAGAAAAAGTGAGGTGATGCAGCAGTGTTAACTCTGGTTCTGGGAATTGTGTTTTGCAGGTGGTCCAGATGAGTTTGATACTTAGATTTCTTAGAGGATTGGATTGTGACTACTGGTGTGGAATCACTGAAGATTCACAATGATACATTTGAAGAGTCTGTTCAACTTGTTAACCTTGTTATGACGAATTATGTTATCTGCCCTTTCCCCATCTTCCAGAGCATTAAAAATAGTGGGAAAAGGTTAGGGAAAAGGAAGAAACAGTTGCCTATGGGCTTGTGAAATTAATTAATTCATTGTTGCTATTTATCCAAAGTACTGAAGGATGTAGTTCAGGCAGATGATTGCAGTAGAGTGAGTGTTATAAGGTCACAAAGCAGATGTTAGCTTAATATAAAAGTTGGTTTGGTACTGGTGCCAGAAATAATAACTACATGAAGCTGGAATATATTCATAATGTGTAACGTTAACAAAATGGTAGCCTTTTTCTGAATCTACATGATGTTGGTATTTTAATTCAAATGAACAAACAATAAAAATCAGTGAATCATTCATATGGATTCAGTAGTTCTTCCCTTAAAACTATTTGATTTAAAATCTTTGTTTCATATTTCAAATTGGAGAAATTAGACGGCTGTAGATCCAGTTCAGCACTCCTTGCTGATTTTATTTATGTATTTATTTTACATGGGTAAAAGCTGAAGTGGATTTGGGGCACACCAGAGAGGATTTGCTTGAAAAAGAAAGGTTCTTTAGACCCTTTTAACTTGATCACATAACTTTTGTTGCATTTCTCTTATAAGCATATGACTTTTCCAGCGAAGAGCAGGGTATTATTTTACTTGTGTCAAGTCAGTCCTGAGGCTACTGCAACTGTTGGGGTCCCTTGCAGATGATACCAAGCTGTGGGGAGTAGTAGATATGCTGGAGGGTAAGGCTAGGATTCAGAGTGACCTAGCCAAATTGGAGGTTTGGGCCAAAAGAAATCTCATGATGAGGTTCAACAGGAACAAGTGCAAAGTCCTGCACTTAGGATGGAACAATCCCATGCACTAGTACAGGCTGGGGGCTGAGAAGAGAAGACTGAGGTGGGGTTTAACAGCAGCCTTCAACTACCCGAAGGGAGGTTCCAAAGAGAATGGAGTTAGACTGTTCACAGTGGTGGTAGGTAACCGAATAAGGAGCAATGGTCTCAAGTTGCAGCAAGGGAAGTTTAGGTTAGATATTGGGAAGAATTTCCTCATTAGAAGGGTAGTAAAACAGTGGAACAGGTTACCCAGAGTGGTGGTGGAATCTCCATCCTTGGAGGTTTTTAAAACCCAGCTGGACAAAGCTTTGGCTAGATGATCTAGATGGGGATGGTCCTACTTTGAGCAGGCGGTTGGACTAGATGACTTCTGGAGGTCCCTTCCAACCCTGCTTCTCTATGATTCTACCTCAGATGCTGTAACAATTCTTCTCTGCTCTGATGAGGTTAGTTGAGTTGCTTTACATCATTGGTGATTCTTTGGGCAGAGTGACCTGGTGTTGCTCATCTCCTTTCCAGATGTGGATGGCCGTTGGCTCACAGAGGCCTCATCTGTCCTTTGACAGATCTTGTTTTTAGTCCTGCTGTGTGTACCCACATCGTCCTCACCAAGGAAAGCCCAGGTGGGGGCACCAATTTAGCCTCCAACAATCCAACCAGGGAACAGGCTGTACTGGTTTACATGGTACCAGATGGCAGACCAAGAGAGGCCTGGCCAGCAGGGATCATTTTACTGGGCCTGTTTAAAAAAAAAAAAAAGAGATATGGTCCCAATCCCAAAGACTAAGTATTGTCTTAATGGAAAAGGCAAACAAAGGAAGAATTATGGATAATTACAATCATCACACCAGGGATCAACTTAATCAAAGTTGTCCTTTAAGTTGTTAACTTGTGTCTGACAGTGGTCAGCATTAGAGGCTGGAAGGAAATATTCAGTCCACATAGGGCCCCAGCTGTGCCATGACAGGAATTTCTTTCTGACTTCATCTTGCATACTAAAATATGAGGTTTCATAGTTTTCATCATTAATTTCCTAGCTAACTGCATTTCAGTTCATGTACATTACTAAATATATTAATTGCCTGGAAAAATGTAACAGTGTAGAGACATTTTGACTGAATGTGATTTCAAAATATAATGTAAACTAAGTCCCAATTTCTGTAGTGTAGTTTTGCTTTTAAAATTATCCTATGGCCCTCCACCTTTAGTCTTATTTAAGTTTGCAAAGTTTAATCAACAATTTTTTTTTAATCAGCGATTTTTACACAAAATAATTAAATGCTTTATAAGTGGAGGAAGTATCGGTGATGAGGAGTCATACATGGACTGCTGTCACACAGGAGGACTGGAAAGTCCATGAGTTTGCATTAGAAGCATCATTAATGCGCTTTTATAAAAAAGTGGCAATTTTTTTTCTCCTCTGAAATTTAAGAGCCAGGGGATTGACATTCTGGTATCATCTTGAGGATCTAGTGAATCCAGGGTTATCTCTGTGGAGACACTGTGCCTTAGCATTGGCTTGTATCAATTTCTACCACTCCTCTTTATCTTTGGCAACCTATTTCTTGCTTGTGACTGTCCTCCTAGCTATTGTCTGTGAAACCTACCTTGGGTGTGTGCATAGGGGAAGGAGACTCTCAGTGTTATGCAAAAGTTAAATGTAATTGGTTGAAGAGGGGAAGTATACAGTGTGTTATCATTTTAATCTATCTTTTTGCAGCAGATACCACAGGGTATTTGCTAGTTTTTACTTGCTAAGTGTTCACTTCAGGCAATGATTCGCCAAGCATGGTGAAATATTACAGCCATTACTAATTTATTTATATGCAGAACTTTTATCATTCCAAGCCTTCCCAGCTCTTGTTCAGATGAAACTCATCTTGGGGTGTCAAACTCATCTGGCCTTGTGAGCTGGATGAGTGTGGTGCAGTACCAATCCAGATGAATGGTGTCAGGTTGGCCCTGTAGGCTGGATCAGGCTCACAGACTCTCCCCCTGCATCCTGGATCCTGTGGCACCTATTCTGGCATGGTTCCCCACACAACATCTTATTTGGCCTGTCTGGGACCTATGCTGGATTGGCCCGGGTAGGTGCTGCATGTGACTTGTATCCCAGGCCATTGCATCCATTCTGTGTTCACAGGGCTGCTCTGGTGCATGCTGTGTGGGTCAACTCAAGATTCAGGAGCAGTGGCGGGGGTGGGAGGGGCAGAGGACAAATGATGGGGCTTCATGGGCCCTCTCTTTGATGACCCCCCCCCCCCCCTTGAAGAAGCATAGTTCTCTAGAATATTTGCGTCACAGATGTGTGCATGATTTCTGTTGCTGGTGCTCCTTTAATACAGGATGCAGTAAAAAAAAAAAAAAAAAAGTCAGTAGTTAACATAATAATCTACTTTTTTGCATATTTAATGAACTCTGGGTGAATATGCATACAAACCTCTGCTGTTTTGTGCATGATAGAGGTTTCTATTTAATAAACTGCATCATTCTGTAATTTGCTTGTTAATTCCTTACAGACTGATTCCTTAAAGAATGACTTCTTATTTCTGTTTCATTCTCTCCTTTGGTTGGTTCCTATTTATTTTTAAAAACACAAATTTCAGAAATCCTCAGCTGTTTTCCTGTATAGGGCATTGCTTAACTATGTTATGCAAGAGTTTAAAAAAAAAAAATTCGGCGGTGCTGTGTCTCCTTAGTAAGTGTAGTAGAGCTGGGATAGGCAACCCCCCGGGCACAGGTGCCAGAGCATGGCATGTGAAGGCATTTTGCTTGGCATTTGCACTTCAGGGCAGATGGTGGGGAAGGGGCTGGGGCTGTACTGCCACAACAAAGATCAAGTCCCTTATGACTCCCCCACCATCCACCCCTGGCACGCCAACATCTTACAAGTCCAGGTAGCAGGTGTTTTTGGTACTCTGCTCAAAAACATTGCTTACTTCTGTAGATAAGGACAAAATTCAACCATGAGCATTTGATCAGCTGTTTTGTGAGCAGACTGTGTGTATGACCCTGCCCCTAAAGACTTGCTTTAAAAGGGCCCTAGTTTGCTCCCAGTGAGTTCTATGAGAGCTCCTATTAGGGATATGAAAGGTTAAATGATTAATCATTTAACATAACCAATAAGTGCACTGACTGATAACCAGTTATCCTTTAGCTCAAGGCTGACAGGAATGTGGGGAAGGGGAGCCATGCCATACCCAAGCAGGAATCAGAAGGCATGAGGGAGGAAGGGAGGGGGGAATAGTACCCACAGCCTAACAGGAAAACAGGGAGCAGCCTAATGACTCATCAGTTAAGCAATTAGCTGCTCCTTCACAGGTGCTCCCTCTCTCCCAGTACAGGCCATCAGGTAGGCTGTGTTGTGGGGCTGCGCTTGCCTCCTTTCACTTAAATGGCTCCAGGAGCCCAGAGCAGATCCTAGCAGCAGCTGTGTTGGAGCTGCTGCATTATCAGTTAATTGTTTAACCAATGTAATTAGGAGGTTAAACAAATATTTTAAATGATGTATACATCCTTAACTCCTATATTGGATTTTAATGGGACCAGGGTTGAATCCTAAATGAAACAATACCATCCAATAAATGGAATGATATTTGGTTTGGAATCAGTATAGATATTTTGGGGGAAAAAGCTAAGAGTGAGGGGGCTATAGTGAAGATGCTGTCTAGCCATCAGTAAGCAGAGGACAGCAAGCTTGGGAGGGGTTGGGTGCAGGGGAAGAGAGGTTATTTTTATGGTCCTTTCTTAATTGTGGGGACTAACAACAGGAAGACCATAGTGGTCATTGTGCTGCAAGACAGGGTCACTGTGCCTCAAACCTATACCAATGGAGCCTTTGCAGTGACAACAAATGCCCTTGTAGACAAGTTCAAACCATGTCCCGCATTGTTTACTCATGTCCATTTACAGTGCTGCCTGGTGGACTTCAGACTTGTACTGATGATAACATTGCTTTAAGATGGCTGAAACAATATGGCAAAACTGCATATGCTGAATAAATAAGTGGCCACTGAGGCAGCACTGGGTATGACATGTTATCCTTGAGTTGCAATGAAAGCTACTTAAATGCAGATGAAGGCACCAAAACATCTACTAGTTGTTCTTTGTGTTAGGACAAATAA